>NC_143195.1:26255000-26555000 GCF_051530095.1 Phoenix dactylifera | reverse complement strand
AACATACTTTTTCGATATAAATTATATGAATAGACTAAGAGTGTATTTGGATACCAAAAGGTCTTATTAGCCTGATAAAGTCTTCCGATAAGCATTCTTATTTTAAGTACACGTGGGGAGAAGAGTAGTTGAAAGAGATGGGACAGCCCACAGAAAAGGATTGAATTGAAAGATCAAATTTACCATTGAAAGCATTAAATAGTATTTCTTTCTTATTTTCAACAAGAAGCCAATTGTGCGATCACCTTTTCTTTTTACATTGTCAGATTTTTAGTTTGATCTAGAAAGATGGCTATCAGAATAAATTATAAATGAAAAAAGCTGCAAATAAATGGGAATTCTCAGTTAGGTGTAATTAGCGAAACCTAGTAAAAAGTTCTAATAGATGTATCTTCTAAACCATAGGATAGAAGCTGTTATATAGTCGAAGGACATAAGCTGCTATATAGCTGAAACAACTTAGAATTATAAGCGAATAAGCAAGAACCTACATATATGCAACACTTTTGAGATGACTTGCCAACCTATAGCCAAGGTTTCTCTGCGAGAAAGATATGAGAGGAATGTAATAATGATGTTTCAAACATCTCTTAAAGAAACCATAGAAAGATTCAACTCAAACCAAACATCACAGGCTAACTTGTTTTATTCTTCTTAGGTATAATCCCATGAACTTGAACCTCACTTAGTGTTGATAGTATTTATCTGAAGAAACCATAGAAAATTAAACCTTGAACTAGGTCCTTTGACTCAGACTTCTACTTATCACACACACAGTATGGATCAATTAAGCCTTTATGTGGTGATTTTTCATGAGAAGTTTATTAGGGTTAGTCCAAACCCTTAGTCACGGCTTATACGACATTTCTCACATAGGTAAGTCCTCCAAGGATATTTATGACCTAATACCCTGCAGATTTTCTATCTTGGACTAACTCAACCTTTTTCAATATATATTTTGGTCACTGATAAGAGCACTCATGATAGGGTTGGGATTGTCGGTGACCAAATAGTGGATAAGAAGAAAAAACCAACACATTTAAGTTAAAACTCCAACATACTTAAGTTCAGATGTTTTAAGCATATTGCAAGACAGATTTTTTGACATTGTAATCAACAAAAACCATTGATATGTTGGAGCCCTAGTCCCAAGTATATTCAAGGGGTTTTAAAAATTATAATATGGTGTATATCTCATATGCTATGATCCCTCATCCAGATAATTTACATCACAGCTGAAAACTGCAGACCATCTCAGTTCTTAAATTTCATCGAAGAGAATAACTGAATAAATTTGTCCAGTATATAAAGTATGTACAGAAGTGCAGCAAAGGATTTCCAAAAGTTGCTCTTTTTATTTCTCTTTTTTTACTCTTGGATATCTAAATATTGGTAAAACAATAAGGAAACGAGGCATCCGTTACATACCTAGAAGTCGCGAGACCGGATAGTGCTCCGGAAACTTGATATCAGTGATCCCATTAATGGCATATATTTCCCTGTAGAACTCCTCCATTGCTTTGATAGTTTCTGGATCCGGAACTTTCGACGCAGCATGAATCCAAAGTCGACCTTCAAAAGAATAAATGCATCAGTTATTCCCCGCAATCAACAGCCAATTCAACGACGACACAGAGCCAAAAAAAAAGGTCCAAGAATAGGAGAAAACCACAAATTCACATCAATTAAAGCATAGGTCTGCGAGAATCAAGAAAACAGTAAAATTTACGAGATGAGTATTGAATGGGCCCATGGGGATTCTTGAATTCGAACAAGAATAAAACTTTTTTGTTGATTTAGAATACATCAAGTACACTAACTACGATCACAGGCAAGACTGGAAAATAGAAGCGGAGATCAAAGAGGAAAAAGATTAAGCTTCGTACCCGTGAGAGGAGCCGGCCATGATCTCCCCTCGATGCGCTTGATTCCATGGACCAAGAGCGAGGCCCACGGCTGGTGCATCGTGAGGCAGGGATTCCGGTACTTCTCCCCTCCGCCCCTCCCGCGGCCGCCGCTGGCGCCGGCGAAACCTCTCATCTCTCTGGGGTGGGTTTTGGCGCTGAGAACAAAGCAGGGACGTTTGCGCCGGGACCGGAATTCGGGAATTGTAAAGATCGGAATTAGCTTAGAGCGCCGCAGGGATCTTATTCCGAATATATAAGTGCGCTGTTATCCCTACCAGTCCGACTCGGAATAGGATTCGTAAGTTTGATAGGCAATTAGTTGGGGTAGGATAAGGATAGATCGGGTTAGGTTGTCGTGAAGCCGTGCAAATACAAAATATACCATGATTCCATTAATTGACCAGGCAAACTGGGTAAATGCTTCTATTTTAGGTTAAACCAACCCATTAACCCTCATCGGCAACTTAACAAAAATATTTTTACATGTAGCACGAAATAGAGCATTAATATTACTAAGGCCCTGTTTGGGGGAGCTTTTGGAGGGCCAGAAAGCACTTTCTGGCCCTCCAAAAGTACTTTTAGATGAAAAACTGTGTTTGGTAAATTTTTCAAAAAGCTGTTTCAGCTTTTGCGGGAAGCTGAAAACAGCTTTTGGGAGGAAGCTCCAATTTGGAGCTTTTGGGAGGAAGCTGTTTCAGCTTTTTCGGAAAGCTATATTTTTGACAAAAATGCCCATATTAAAATAACATAATTACATAGTTTATCCCTGTATAAACCTAAAAATCTGCTAGAGCCAAGAACCCAAGCCGTCAGACTCCCTTCCGTAAGAAAAGGTATTTTTCTTTTCAATTTTTGTATGCATCTCTTGAACCACATTTTAGAAGAAAAAAATTTTAATCCTTTTCCATACCTTCCAAAATCAATCTATTGTTTTTTTTTATCATCAACCTCGCGGCCCACGCTGAGGTCCTCCTCGAGCGTGGACCATGAAGAAGAGCCCCTGGACCGCAGAAAATTATTTTATGGAAAATTATGAAAAATTATTATGAAAAATTATTTTATACTAATAATTATAATATTTTATACCTTTATTTTTGTATTATACTATAAATATAATATCATATTATATTATATCATAATACATTAATATGTTATGTTAAATAATTTAATATTATGTTATATTATGGAAAATTAATTTATACTAATAATTATAATATTTTATACCTTTATTTTTGTATTATACTATAAATATAATATCATATTATATTATATCATAATACATTAATATGTTATGTTAAATAATTTAATATTATGTTATATTATGGAAAATTAATTTATACAAATAATTATAATATTTTATATCTTTATTATTGTATTATACTATAAATATTGTATTATATTACATTACATTATAATACATTAATATGTTATTTTAAATAATTTAATATTATGGTATATTATGGAAAATTATTTTATAATATTAATTATAATATTTTATACCTTTATTTTTGTATTAAACTATGAATATAATATCATATTATATTATATCATAATACATTAATATGTTATGTTAAATAATTTAATATTATATTATATTATGAAAAATTAATTTATACTAATAATTATAATATTTGATACCTTTATTATTGTATTATACTATAAATATTGTATTATATTACATTACATTATAATACATTAATATGTTATTTTAAATAATTTAATATTATGTTATATTATGGAAAATTAATTTATAATATTAATTATAATATTTTATACCTTTATTATTGTATTATACTATAAATATTGTATTATATTACATTTCATTATAATACATTAATATGTTATTTTAAATAATTTAATATTATGTTATATTACCAAATATTAATTTACTCTAATAATTATATTACTATTATGCTATATTAACATAATATTATTTTATATTACAATAATATTATACTATATCGTATATTTATGTATTAATTTATGTTATGTTTTATTATGTTATGTTGTATAATACTATGCAATGTCCTTTATGGTAATTTTGTCATATAAAAGTACTTTCTCAGTTTGTTTACCAAACACAAAACAAAGTACCACAGCACTTTACGAATGTAGTTACCAAACAGCAAACAGCTTTTTATAACAGCTCTACTTCAGACAGCTCTACTTCCAACAGCTCTACTTCCAACAGCTCCCCCAAACAGGGCCTAAATAATGGCATGTGTGGTGCATGTGATTACTAAGCTTAAAATGTCAGGCAACAAGATATAAAAAGGAAACCCTTTACATTATAATATCAAATACATATGTTAAGTTTAAACTAATATCAACATCAATAAATGTTACATAGGCACTATTACATGTAAATATCAGTAGAATGTTAATATCATGTAATAACTATATGTTTAGTGCAAGTGAATATTTTTAATTTGTGATGTTCACAGCTCTATAGATAAATAAGTATCAAATTCTTTACATCTCCGATAATAACATTATACTTAATTCAATTCTTACAATAAGAGGAACAAGCTGAATGCATGCTACAAAGTTGAGTTGTATATTATTCGGTATATATATATATATTGTTGATTCATTAGAAAAATGTAGCATGTTCAAATATAAACTTATCAGTACTGCATTGTGTGGTTCTTACAGAAAATTCATCCTTGAAGACGAAAACCTAATATTAATTTAAAAAAAATTGAAGCTTGGTAGGTAGCTCATAACATTTAACTTTTATATGCTTTGAGATATCCTTTGCTACCAACTAAGTATTCCAACATATATGTTGTCATGCCCTGAACCCATCACTCCGGTCAACCATACAATATGGATGTACAATCCCTAAGGCAAAGTTTAAAAGAGTATGCAAGGCAAAGAAAACAATACAAAATCCCAATAAGATTAAATAATATATAATGCATGTTCGTTACTTTTAAATAAGATAAATTGTTTTCATCACTAACAAATAATAGAAATATCCAATTGCGAGTTCCAAATACTCGAGTAGTATTAGAGGTGATTTAATTATTCCACCTTTCACTTGATACCCCAAATTTAGCTGAGATCTAAACATCCAATGGCTCTGAAAAGAGAAATAAAAGCATGTACTGAGATAATAGCTTAGTAAGAATCCCCCACCCCCATAGACACATATTAAATAACGAATAAAATAAATTATTTAATAATAAGTGCAACAATTAGAATTAGATAAAGAGATCAACATATGAAAAATGCAAAATAACCAGTGTTTGAATTCATTTATCTTCCACAACATAGAACGATAATCAATAACAATCAAGAAAATTAGTTACTTTATATTCATTAAATTGTTCATTCATATTTATAATTCTTATTAAGATCCATTCAGTAGATATTAGTTAACAAATATAATTTAGTTTGAATTCAGCTTTGGACTAATCATAGCCACATTTCCAACTCATGATGGGGCAATGATAGTGCCATATTTTCAGCCTATAACAGAGCAATGATAATGCCATATTTTTAGCTTATAATGAGGCAACGATAATAGTCTATTTTCATCCAATGACAAGCTTAGCCCATAGTCCACACTCATCCATTCATACCAAGAGTGCATATCAAGTATTTTAAATTAGTTTTGGCTTTGAACTATCCACAATCACATTTCCAGCTGATGACCAGGTAACCATAATACCATATTTCTAGCCTATGATGGGGCAACGATAATGACACATTTTCTTTCTGTGACAGGACAGTAATAAATATAACTAGGGTTGAAATCAGATCGGATACTAGCATATCTATATCTATATTTATTTTATTTGACGAATATATATATGTATATACGAATGTTAGTCGGATGTAAAAATTCATATCTATATTTATTTCAAGCAGATATGGATACAAATTGGATATCAAAAGTATGGATATATATAAGATAATTAAACTTTATGATCATATAATTAAAGATATTACTAAATGTATAATAAATCAAGTTCATAACATATTAATATGGTTATTTATTTTTTTAAAAGTCTATAAATACTATATAAAATTAAATAGGATTACAAATGGAATCGAATATTCGGATACGGATCGGATAGTTCACTATCCATATCCATATCTATTTTTTTGATTGATATAGATACAAAATATGGATATTTGTCTGATATTTAAATATCTATTTATATCTAGATATATTCGAATACGAAAATAGATCCGAACGAATATTATCCGATCCACCATCACCGGCCATCAAACTATACAATTCTCATTTATATCAATTTCATGCTTCTATCATGCTTAAACTATATCATATAAAATATTATCAAATATTACCACCATCAATCATCAAATTTTGCAAGTCACATCAACTTCATATACTCATTGTGCTTACACTATGGTATGCAGAATGTAATCAAGTTCATCCTATATATCAAACACATGCATACCAAAATATAGAATCATACAAGGAAGCATGTAAAGAAAATTCTTACCTCTATTGACAACCAAAATCCAAACGAGATATGCTAGTCAATCCTACATCTAACATTATCCAATTAATTTAATATTAGTATTCATCATAATTACACGGATTGATTTTCCTCATAAAATAAGAAAACTAACTCATTAACAATCAATTGCTTCACATGCATAATTAATTTAATTAATTATTTATAAAATTTTAAAATCTAATTTTTTTAATATTTTTATCGCCAAAATTAATGATAGTCCTACATATCTCCTTAACCTAACCCTATGCCAAGTTAACTATTGAAATTAAATAAGAAGGCTAAGGTTTTATCTCAAACAAGTGATTAGTGTAAAACCCCATATGCTAGTCTTCTTTCATGGACAACCATTCCTCTACATGAAATTAAACTAACTATATTAGAAATAAATAGAAATTATTAAATAGAAGGGGGTTGTTTAGGGTTAAGATGGAAGTTTACCTATTAGATGAGGGTATTAGAGGGAATTATAGAAATTAATAGAAGAACAGATGGGGTGGTTCTATATACACCCCCCCTATTGCTCAGGACACCCCCCAAAAATTAAAAAAAAATTAAATACTCTCTACACCCCCCCATTTGCTAAGGACACCCCTAAAAAATTAAAAATTCCTAAATTACCCCCACCCTCCCCACCCCCTCACCTAAATTGCTCTCTACACCCCCCAAACCCCCCCCACCCCGCTCTTCCCCTCCAAAACACCTCGCCAACGCCCAAAACCCCCCGTTCCCCCTTCTCCCTCTCGTCGCCGGCATTCTCCCGATCTCCGACCACCTCGCCGGCTTCTCCCGGAACCACCTCGCCGGCTTCTCCCGAAATTTTTTTTTTTCACGGTTCGTGCTCCGTTCGGCACTGGATCGCCGAACAAAAGGCTTCGGTTCGGCTGAACAGTGCCGGACAGAAGCCTTCTGTTCGGCACTGTGCAGCCGAACAGATCTGTTCGGTTGAGGGTTGCCGAACAGAAGGCTTCTGTTCGGCACTGTTCAGCTGAACAGAAGCCTTTTGTTCGGCGATCCAGTGCCGAACGGAGCACGAACCGTGAAAAAAAAAAATTTCGGGAGAAGCCGGCGAGGTGGTTCCGGGAGAAGCCGGCGAGGTGGTCGGAGATCGGGAGAATGCCGGCGACGAGAGGGAGAAGGGGGAACGGGGGAGGAGGGGTTTAAGGGGGGTTTGAGGGGTGTTTTTTTTTTTCTTTTCAAAACGAAACGGAGGAGGAGGAAGGGGGGGTGTATGAGAAAATTTCAAGGGCAATATGGTAATTACACTAAAGGTTAGTTTGGGTTTTTTTTTTTTGGTTTTTGGGGGGTGTCCTGAGCAATAGGGGGGGTGTATATAGAACTACCCGAACAGATGGGGATGTTAAGAGAAAGGCTGTGTTTGAAACAAGGAATGATAAGGATGGAACAAATAGGAAGAAAGTTGGTGCTCCGATGACTAATTGGTGGAATGTGAAGTGAGAGTAGTGGCAATGAGGGGTACAAGCGAGGCACAACGTTCACGATCACAAATCGAGAGGAAGGAGTGAAGTGGCAGTGCACTTAACAATGAAGAAATCTAGAATAGCGGCGACATTGTATAGGAGAGGAAGAAATGAAAAATAGGAGAGAAAAAACTGGAGTTCTAATGGTCAATGGGTAGAGAATGAGGAGGAGGTTGGTAATAGGGATCAAGCAGGCTTAGATATGGTAGTGATGCTCGTGAATAGGAAGAGGAAGGAGAGAAATAAATATAATAGGGCAACAACTGCACTCGCCTCCATGACGGTGGTTAAGTAATAGTTTTTGATGATCGTTCTTTTCTATTGGCGATGATTTTGCAAAGCTCGTCTTCAAGATGGTAGGGAGACGGATGCCTCTTCAATTTTGGATGGCATCTATCGAGACCGTCCAACTTTTAGATTGGGTAGGTTCAACTAGGTTGAATCAATTAAACCAGCACTGATTTTCACATATATGTTACTAAACGAGAATATCTCCGGAGAAGATTTTTCATTACAAATATTACTAGCTAACTGTTTTACTTGATAAATAATTTATTCTTGTCCCATCGGTGGGTGTACTTCTGAGTGTAAGATACTTTGTTTTTTTTTTTTACTTTTTTTTTTTCTTGGGGGTGGGTGTGGGGGTAGTTATTTTTTATTATATTCCATTTCTAGGGATCTCTATCCGGGGACTGTTTTTTATCCACCAACGAGCTGACCCACACTGACACCAAATCCCGCAACATTTCCTGTGCAACAAGCCAGAACCAGTCCGCCCTCCCAAACAGTCCGGGCCCCACCACCCACTCGCGGCTCCCCGCTCCGTATCGCCCAATCGCTGCACTGTGGACCCCTCCAGATAGATCAACCTAAATGCCCAACCATTCCCATCCAATCAACGATGAAACGGTCACAGATAAATGATTCTCTGTGACTACGCCGTCACGAGATCCAATCTCAGCCCTCCAATCCGTGTTTCCCATTCTCACTTAGGTTAGCAACCTCGCTCGTATTCTTCCCTTCTCTTCCCCTCTCTCTGTCACGGCCGATTCCCATCGGGAAAAAAAAATTCTTTCTCTCGGCTGCTCGCTCTCTGCGCGCAGAAAGAGCGGAGAGGAAGGGAGAGAATCTTCTTTTCCTCTCCAAAAGGGGAATCTGAGCGAAAGAAACCCTAATCGATCGATCGAGCGAGCGAGCTAGAGTCTGTAGATAGAGAGAGAGAAACATCGAGTGGAATGTGCGAAAAAGTCTTTATCTCGGCGACGCAAAGAGGCCGGCTTCTTTCGTCCCCTTCCCCCTTGGAATCGTAGAGCTTTTGGGCGGTGGGAGCGAGGAGAAAGGTAAGATTTTTGTTCTTATTTGGTTCCGATTTGGGAGGGGTTTTGATCAGTTGCGGGGAGGGGAAAGGAGGGGATGGATCCGGCGGTGTTGGATGGTATCATACATCGGCTTCTGGAGGTGAGAGGGACCAGGCCGGGAAAGCAGGTGCAGCTCTCGGAGGCGGAGATCCGCCAGCTGTGCCTCGTGTCCAAGGAGATCTTTATGCAGCAGCCCAACCTCCTGGAGCTCGAGGCGCCCATCAAGATTTGTGGTAAATTCCGAGACCTGTGTCTTGAGTTTTGATGATCTGGGTGCGGGCCAATTTGGTTGCTTGGAGTTGGGTTTTGTTCATCTTTGATCTTGGAGAGGGACAAAAGGTCCGGTTTTTAATCGAATTTGTGCCTTAAAGCACCAGAGTCTACGATCCACTCCATGCTATTTGCGTGATTGAAAATAATAGGAACTGTCGTTAGGTAAGTGAGGGATTAAGATTTTGGTTGCTGCTTGGGTTTTATGACATATTAGAGGGATGATATAGAAGAAGGACCTTTGAAATTTGGAAATTGAAATCTAAATTGCTGGTTCTATAGTCATTAGTTCGATTCCTGTATCTCATCTGCATCCATGAAACCTTTGCTGCATATGCCCAAATCATTAGAAATTCTCTCTTTTCTTATTATACCACTAGTCAGCTGGGAACTTAATTTATTCTCATTTAGTAGCCATGTGCCCTTTCACTTCCTACCATTCTAAGCCTACAATATAACTAGCCTTATCATTATCATGTATGTTTTCTCGTTGTAAGAATCAATTCCTCATGGGACATTCTCATCAATCAACCTATCATTCTCTTTGCATCTCAATTTATTTTTCACTCTTTTGCTCTACAAATTTTCTAACTAAAGTTGCACTCTTGTATTATCTTGATTTGATTCTCCGTCAGACTTAATTTATTCTTTTATTCATTGTTGTCAACTCTTATTATCTTGCTTTATGTCTTAAGCATATTTTTACACCTATGGGTGAACTTGAATATCAACAATCAAAGAATATCTAGCATATACATGATGGTTAGGTTTTTATGCCCACTCCTATTTTAAGGGGTATTAAAGGGTGTCCTATTGCACGAGGCTCCCACTATTGTAGGGCCTAGGGAGGGTCAAATGTATGCGGCCTTTCTCTATATGTAGAGGTTGTTTCTGTGTTTTGAACCCATGACATCGAGATCACAATGGAGCAGCCTTACTATTGTACCCAAGCCTGCCTTCTATTATTGTTGGTGTATTACCATGGAAAACTCTTTTCCTCCAACATATCATCGCTTCATTGTTTATCAGGTAAGGTTTTCCTGCCAGCTCTTATTGTGGCTGTATTACCATGAAAAACTCCCTGCCTTAAAACCTATTGTTGCTCCAATAGACATATCAATAGCACTTTAATTTCATAGGTTCCAATATATTTTTTGTTTTATGCCCCACTAGAAATCTTAGTACATTATTTTTTATATTTCTTGTAAGGAGAAAATATGTATGCCTTTAGGGTTTTGCAATGGTACTCTTTCAAGATTCGTATAGTAAGTGTTTTCAGCCATATATTTAAAAATGAACTCTTTATATAGGTTACTGGGTAATTGGAAATGCACGTCAAAAGTGTAGGATTGTTTTAATTTTCCAAAAGACCGTATCCTATTCCAAACTCCTCTCATTTTCTTCTTCTCTCTATTCATCACCATAGTCATTCGTCATCGGGCCATGAGAAGAGCCAGAAATGTAAAAAAGAACTAATCCATGCACACTCTTGGATAAAATCAACATCCATTCCTCTTTGGTTTTTGATGTAAAGAGAAAGAGCCCATATGGCTGATAGATGCGTTAAGGTACTAGCATTTGGTGACAACTTGCATAACAATGTTTTTGTGTCCAACCAGTCCAACCCCACCATCTTGAGCCACTTGGGACCGCCTCTGCAAAGATCAATGCATCATACTACACGGTCTTTATGTAGGAATCTTTTGATGAGAGCATCTATCAGCCGAACTGTGCTGCCTATCTCAATGGTGCCCAACAACATAGTCTCTTAAGTGCACCGATGGACTTGTAGTCCAAGAGGTGGTAGGGTCATCGGAGCAAGAATTATGAGGCTAACAAGGTCGTGTGGTGGATGCTCTTAGTAGTTTAGGTCCTTGCCTGGAACTTGGTGCCACCTTTGAGGCACTCCGACTTCTTCATGGATATCATATAGAGATTGGGAGCTTGTATGACTCCCGGCCAGCAGAGGTTGAGGATGGCCAGACTTCGGTAGTCATCCCGCAACCTACAGGTGGAGAGAGGAAGGGGAAAAACAATTGGTTGCCAATCAATTTTATAGTAGTTTCCCATAATGCCCCCGATTAACTAATGGTCCAAATCAGTTCGCCTAAAAAATGAAATATAACATAGGTGGCAAAATCCATGCCGTTAATATATTATGCTGTAGGTGGTGTTAATCTTGTCATTTGGAAATAAATTTTGATTGTTCTTGATTTGGTTGTCAAAATATTCCAGTCTTTTGAACAATTGTTTTAGGTAAATTGGCAATTGGCATTTTGGACTACCCTTTGGTTTCTAATCACTTAATGGAAGTGCACTAATTATATATTTTGGTTGGTTGGAAAGTGGAGATAGTTTTATCCTGAAATTCTTAGGTTTTATATTCACCAGCATTTTGCTCTTACATGTTTATAAATTCAAAACCCATTGAAAAAGTAAGATTGCCTTTGTTATTTTTATGTCTTTGTCATCATTAAAGGATGAATATTAGGCTGCTTTTCAGAGAGTCATCAGCATACTTGATATTATATCTTCTTAATATCTTTAGCAGCTTTTGTTTTTTTTTGTGTTGCTTTTTTGTAATAATTTTCCTTAGAAAATTTAGTAGCTTGTGGATATAGAAAGATCTTATGAGAGTTTAGATGCTATAAGTGAGGTCTCCTACCAAGCAAATTAGAGAATGGAAGGAATTGGAGCTGGATGGAACAGAGAAGAATGAAATCCTATTTTTTAATGGAAATGGTTGGGGTGATCTTGATTGTTCGCAAGCATTTTGATGAGGTTGTGATGCTCTGCAATAAATTTTCTAGTTTTGAAGAATGAACTATAGTTTTCCATTAATTTCTCCTTTTATATAGAACATGGTGAATCTTGGTGTTTTCTAGTAGTTCCATTGTTGACTTGATCATGATGTAACTTTATTTTTAGATTTGATTGAAAGAAACCGGATCTAGAACTTCACCTTGAGATTTGATTGTCAAGATTTTCATTAATCTGATATGGAACCATAAAGATTTGGCATTAGGAGTTTAAGATTTGTTGTCAAGTTATTGAATGCAGATTGCGGCACGTGTCACATGAATTGCTTAAAAACGCAAGGCATTCTATGATGGAGATGCAAATGGAGTCGATATATAAGTTTGAAAAACTTTTTGGTTCAAAAATAAAGGAAAGGAGCAATTTGGTAGCGAGTGATCCTTTAACTAAAGATCCTCCTATTGAAGATTAACAAACCAGAGATTGTTCTATGTAGGAAAAGTCCTGAAGTTGAAGACCCAAAGGTTGGTGATCTCACATCAGTTGATAGACTAGTGAAATAGAAGATAAATTGTTGCATTCTTTAGTATTTGGTGAGGTTCCAAAGTTGTTGATTCTTAGAGAAAGTTTTTTGACACATTTAATCATGCCAAGTAGGACCTCGTGCAACTGTGGATTGAGTGTTTTGTGATTAATGATTTAGAGCCACTAGGTTGTCATTCTAATGGCCTAGTGTCTGCATATCTTGGAGATCCATTGGCTTAACAAGTATGTAGGCTTCATCACCATGATTTTGGGATGAGACTAATTACCAAAGTGTTTAACCAACTATATGGGCTGGCATGTTGAACCTTTGCGTGCCATCCATCTCTTGTAAAAGCTCTGTTTGGTGGTATTGCAAGATTTTCTAGAGTCCTCATAATTGCAATTAGTTTTAGATTTGGTTTTCCTATTGTGATCCCTAACTTTTTGAGTTTGACCGTACCATCTTTATTAGTTTGAAACACTTTGCGATAATAGTGTAACCTAGGAAGCACTTATTCTTCACTAGCTATTGCTGCATCCAATATGTATCGCATGCTGATACATATAGGTTATAACCCTGATAGTTGTAGAGGTTTTCAATTGGTTGGTCGGGTCAGGTTTGGGTTGGGTTGAGCTCATATATAAGGCCCTACGGGCCTAACCCCCTAGGGTTTAGAATGCATGATCCAACCCGAGTCGCAGCCAATCCAGAGCTGGTGGTTGATACCTCGGTGGAGAGGTTGAGAGAGAGGGTGGCAGTGGTTGGTTTCTTGGCGGAGAGGTAGAAGTGGGGATGGTGGCGGCGGAAGAGAGGGCAGAGATAGAAGGTGGCTGTGGAACAAGAGGTAGGGCAAAGAGAGTAGGTGGCAATGGCAACTGTCAATTAGAATATGGAACTAGGAAAAGCAGGGGCAAAGTTGGAGGATGGAGAGCAATACCTGTGAGAACTCAAAAAGAGCTACTGAGTGGCCAGTAAGAGCCGACGAGATTCCCGATGGAGAGAAGTTAGAGAAGAGTTCAGAGGGGTGGGGAGAGAGAATACTTGGGAGAGGAGTGGGCCTGGAGAGGCTGCTAGGGGTTAGACACTGCCCTTCTCATCTTTCTGTTGATTATGAGCCATTGAATCAAATATCTAGTGGTTCATATTCACCCATCACTGGACATATATTTTTTAGAAATTATAAAATCTATACCCTCAAGGGCCTCAACCAATGGGTTGGGTTAGGTGGATTGAGTATAGGGTCGGGTAAACGAGTCTGGATCACGATTACGACCCCTAGATGCATGTCCCAAATGGAAAATAAGCATCATGAATTCTTTATGACTGAATGAGGTTTGAATACTTAAGTATTGATAAAAAACTCCTGCAATTATGCCATAATACTTTAAACTGCCAGTAGTTAACTGGGTTTAATTAATTGTGTTTCATACCCACATTTGCACCCAATATGGTAAGCAAATTTCTGCTGGCCTCCATCCTCTCCTGTGCCGCAGTATCTTGTGCCCTACCTAATAAAAGAGGGAAGAAAGGGAGAGAAGAATAATCAAGAAGCGATGGTTGTAGTGGATCATTGCAGCAAAAGACCATGATACACAAAACTGTTTGTGTGCATTTCTTTTTCCTTTCCTTTCTTTGGACTTCCTACAGAACCCTTTGTTTCCCCTTTATTCTCCTTTAGCATGACTAAAAGCCGTTTTTCCTTTGGATGCTGACACTTCTCCCCTTTCTTCACCAGTCTTCACGTGACGGGGGCCATTCATGGTGAGATGGGTGGTCTCATGATTTGCCTTGGTATATCTTCATTATATCATATTAATATCTCATATGCATGTCTGTGCTTAGAGTTTAATTCTTAGCCTCTAGATATTTGTTCCTTCACCTTATCCTCAGAGTTCTACAGCATATTCATGCCTACATTCTGACATTTGCATCTTTGCTAATTTTGTATTATGTGTTTTGTCTCTTCTTGCTGCTCAGCATTTTGTAGTTACATGCATCAGTTATATAATACCCGAGAAGCCCTTCCACTTCAACTCATCTAGTTCTACTGGATAAGTCTTCATCTATCTCCTCCTCCTCTTGTAAAGCAGTTCCAAAATTATATTGTGGTATCTCCTGATTGTCAGTACTAACTTGAGCCCTTTTTCTCATATCCATTTTCTTTAGCATGTTTCCCATACTTATTCTACTACCTTTGAGGTTCCTACCCTATCAGACATTCATTTACTATTCCAATTTAGCATTTCTGTTGCTTCTCCTCTCAACATCTAACACTATACCATTGTCAGATAATGTACATTGTGGTACACTATTCCTGAATATCAACATTAAAATTAATCTATGACTAGTGTTGATGGAATGAGGGATATATAAGCCTTGTCTTAGCTTTAGGCCCAATCCACAAGGCCCACAACTATTTCTGACGCTTATCACTATCCTAGCATACATGTCTTTGTTGATATCAATTTGTTGTTTGTGCACAGCTTTTTTGTCCTTAAAGTCCAAAAAATCACCTTTCCTACATTCAATATTACAAAGCTTTCTCCAAGCTCATAAAGAACATGAACTTCCCATTAATTATCTTGAGGGCAAAGTTGCCTATATTGTCAACCTTCCTAGTCTCATAATTCTAGTGCCCTCAATTATAGGAAGGTTTCTTTTAAAAGGAAACTCCCAAAAAATAACAAAATGCCGAGAGCTGACACTTGCAGCTGACACCCCAAAACTAAAGTGCCTAGGGAAAACTTTACATAGCATTAGGAAAAAAATCATAGTTTTGTTGTTCAACATAGATCAAACAAATGAAACCTCTTTAAACTTGGTTACCATTGTTCCAATCAATTATTTTGTTTCATTTAAGCATACTTGCTGCTTGTGACAAAAAGTGAACACAAGAGGAGAGACTTCATATCATGATGAAAAAGCACTCAGAAGGTATTATAAGGAACAAGTCTATGCATGTATGTGTGAGCATGTGTTTGGGTACATATACAAACGTATGTATGTATGCATGTATATTTACATATCTCATACAAACAAGTCTATTTCATTCATACAAATACCATCCATCATCGAATACAAATACTTTGGTTATTTTCACTTATACAAATACAAACACAATCAATGGCACTGCAATGGCCATGATGCACTTCTAATGGTTTTTCTTTGGGGTTTTAGCGTGTTAGCATATAGTGGCCATTATTGGCATGGGCTATAAACATGCTTGCAACATTATTGAAATTATCCTGTAGCATTGTAGTGACAGTTACTTTGTAGACAGAAGCACATTAGGTTCAGTTATAGAGATAACTAGTGCCATTTACAACATCATATGTGAGCCATACCTCATGACTCTGTCAAAATTATAAATGTGTGTATCATGAATCCCTTTGACAAATATCTTCTTTAGGTTCATTCATTGATAATAAGATAATAATGTTTTTGATCACATAAAGCATACTTACAAGATAATAGTTTTATAGGTAAATAAATCCTTTTAGATATGTCTCATTTTATCATTTGGACACTGACATATAATTGTGAATAGAAAAACTCATTTGCCATGCTTTGCGGATATTTAACACTATTTTTTTTTCTTGATCACCGTTCATGTGCACACAAGCAGGTGAGGTTGTTCATGGGTAGGTCAGGATTGATGACAAAGCTGGTTTGAGGAGGTAGAACATCTTGCTTTCCAGGCTTACCAAGGAATAACTATAGGTAGCTTTAGTGTGACATATTATTGACCAGATAGCATATTTGTGGCTAATGGTGCAAATATTTAATTAGCAAAAGAAATTATAGCTAGAGATGATAAGAAGGAATAGGGAATTGGGTGATCGAGGATGATTTGATTTCTTTTCCTCACCTCAAAAATGCTCATACTTCTTATGCATTGAAGCTTAGATCTTAGTGAATACTATAAAATGATAACCATCCTCATGAATTGTTTGGGGTTCTTCATCTGCATGAGTCCTAATTATAATTGAACTTACATACTAAGTTATCAGGAATTGCAATTGCATTGTAGTTGGTTTGTTTCTATTGTTAAGTTTTTATTTTAACCACAACATTTTCTAGAGCTTGCTCTTAAGTTTGGTGGTAGAGTTTGGTAAGCTACATCTATTTTACTGTTTGATGGTGACTAGGCTCTCAGTTAAGGGTGTCCACCTGTGGATCAGCATCTTGAAGATGGGAAAGGCGATTCCCACCAAATTGCTGAAGAGAGGTCTCCTTTATTTAACATCGTGGTTGAACTTGTAGATGTAGGAACAGCCAAACTAAGATTGGAGAGCTCTGGATGTTTAATGAATGATATGGCTGAATTGAGACCAAGTAAATCTAATGGGATTTTGTTGGATTGCTTAGATGCAACTATTTAATAAAAAGGTTTACTAATAGGTGCAGTTGTGGAATACTGGGAAGAAAATTTTGTGAATAGGGATATTTTAGGAATGACAGCATGAAAGCTTTAACAAATGGAAAAGCTTAAGTTTTTAAGCTGCACTTGGTAGAACATGAAGATTATATTTATCTTTAATTATTTGGTTTTGGAGTTTTAAAAATATAATTTGATTTTGGATATGCTTGGTTAGTTAAAAATGGAAATCTATCGACTTGCACTTTTTGCTATAAATCTGATGTTTCAGATCGGAGCTGATACGTCGTTGTTATTTCTTGGAGATGAGTTGGGACTCTTCTTTCTCCACACAAGTAGGATAAGGACATGATCAAGGTTCGCCGAACCAGTACCATCTCCGATACTGGCCGACGACTAGTTTAGCACGGTACAGGTCTATGCCATGCCGTTTCGGGATGTACCAATGTGAAGAGGAAGGTGGTACCTCTTCGGCATTGCAGTGTCGTTCAGCATTGTCGTCAAGCACCAGGAATGGATGCCCTAGGGTTTTGAGGGAGGGGAATGAGTGCAGCAATCGAATCAGAAAAAAAAGCTAGAGGTGCTGTGGCATTAGGGCGACTTATATACTGAACTATGTCGGGAACCGATTGGTCTGGTTTGGTGCTCCTCAAACCGGCTTGTTCAAAATTCTTTGGATATGATTATATGAAGGTCTCACCTCAAGATATTTATAAATTGCAATTCTTGTTGGGAATATATGCAGGAGTATTCGAGCATGCAAGTCAATTGTCAGCTTTGTGTCAAGTCCATCGCCATACATCGTGGGACATTTGATATTAATTAACATGGGAATAATGGACACTAAATTTGGCATTCCGTATTATAGAGTGTTGAGTATAACTACAAATATCCTGTTTGTGCTGGCCGAGTGTCAACAAAATTCAGTTTAATTAAATTATGATTTGCACATGGATAACAACAAAACTAAATTAAACTTTGAACAGATAATGCTTTTTTAAAAATCTTATTATGTTAGAATATAACTTAACATTTTTGTATTATTAAGTTCTAGATCTATTAAATATCCGAACACAACCCTAAATAGTTCTTTTTGCGAAGGACTATAGATGCCGAGCTGGTCTGATGGATCTTCTTCATCAGGTTTTGAATGCTACAAGTTGGCTTTGCTTACTAAGGAAAAGATAGAATAGAGAGGAGATACTAGAATAAGAGACAAAAGAAAGCAGTGAAGAATGAGGAGAAAATAAAATTGATCACCAACTCTTTTGGAGCCAAAAGATACTTTATTCTTAGCTTGATCTGAAAAAATAAAATCCTATCTATTGCCAATATCTTTTTTTATTCTGTCATCATTCTATTCTAAGCAATTCCAAACCCTAATTGTTGTGTTTGTTATGGGTATCTCATTAAATTTATGTTGTTCCAAAAGGAAGCTCTTGCATGCTTTTCATAGAGGTTTGACTAACTCATTGGTAGGGCATACATTAAAAAACATTGAAATTGCATGTATGATCTACCTACAGGATTTTTTTGTTATTTTTATTACTATTGTTATTGTTGTTGTTGTTGTTGTTATTATTATTATTATTATTATTATTATTATTATTGTCATCATTACCATTATCATTGCCATTATTTACAAAGTCAGCATCCAGTGCATCCATGTGCACTTGTGTGAGTCATGGGCTTGATTGTATGATGGGCATTTTGTGGTGAACTTTGCCTTTTTCACATAGTTATGGAGTCTTCTTTTTGAGTCATGGTGTAATTGAGGTTTGACCGGGCCTTGACTGGTTATAAACCAGCCTTCATTTGGATGATGATGCACTTGATTATTTTTTGAACTTGGCTTTATCGTGGTGTGAGTGCCAATTTGCGCGGAGACAGTCATGAGTTGATTCGATCTCTGAGTTGACTTTATGGTGATTGGTTATTACTTGATCAAGCGCTGTCATATATGGGAGCCTAGTTGCATCAGAATTAAGTTTCATAAACTAGACCAACTACAGAGTATAGATTGCAACGATGATTAAAGGATTTGCTATGATAGGTTTTGAGATTTGCACTTTACGATGGACTAGCAGTATATCCTAGAGAAGACAAGTAATACATGAATTTTGGTGTTTATCTTTCTCCCTTCTCTTTTGCCACCACTATTTACAATTTCAAGTTTAAAAAGTGATTGCTTGGTAAATGATTTTGCTGCATGATGTCGGTACTTGATTAGTTCCATTGTAGTATTGCATTAGTCTTCTTACCTAACACTAACTTGAGATTTGACTATCAAGGTCATGCATGTTACATAGAATTGCTCTTGTTTGGTTGGCTACTTAAGACAACCCCCTGCTGCGAGACCACATTTTCTTCTTCTCCTTCTTATCTCTTCAACATGGGAGGGATCCGTCGTAGCATCATAGCTCTTGACAAAGACCTGCAGAAAATTAATAAGCAAAATCAAATAATTCCGTTTCCTTTGTTTTATTGAGCATGATTCATACTTAGTTAAATTTGTCCCTACAAACATCATTTCACATGAAAGGTCCTTGTTGCTTTGGCCTAGTTTTGGCTTTGTCCTATTATCCATGTTAATCTTCTAGATGATGTCTCCTTTGCAGTGGCCCTCAGTATGAACGCACAGCGAATGGGGATCTATTAAGTGGATCACTAGGTTTAGTGGTTATGATTATGATTTGCTTCCCACCTAAATGAACAATTTCACTTCAACTTTCTTGTCATATATCATCAATGGGGAACTAAAGGTACTTTAGGTATTTGTTAGTGTCCTCGCATGTCCTTTTTTTTTGTATAATTAAGCATGATTTGTAGTGAGACAGAGAAGTTAAACCTTTTGCCCCTTATTGATGACTATATCAAAAGAATCAAATGTGTTGCTTTGGCCTGGATGTTGGCTCTGTTTTGTATGTTCATGTTATGTCATCCATGGACAAAATACTAACGTCTTCCAGAATTAAACCTTGAGTCAACTTCCCATGTAAGCCCCTAACAGCCAGAATACCACCTCTCTCGATGGTCAATCACACTTGGTTCACTGTTTGTAACAGTTCTCCTTGTTGCTATTAATATTAACCCTCTGGAACAATATATCTTCATTAATATGCTTCATAAATTCTTGATTCTATGCGTGCATCTTAACCAACTTAACAAGAACTATGCTTAGGTCTTCCCTCCTCCCTCATTTTCCCTTCAATTTATCTTAGCAAGAAAATGTCCTAATTTGTTGATTATGTGGAATGAATTATAAATGCTAGTTAACCTGCAATCACATTTAACAAGCTATTCTTCCAGTGCTCATATCTCTGTAAATCATAGTTTCTTGTATGCTCTGCATCATCCATTTGTATCTTTTTTTCCTTAAGGCAGTATAGGCAGAAAAAACTTATGAGTAGTTTAAAGTTCTATATTGCTTTAATTTTTAATCTTTTTGTAACCACCATGAACACATTTTTCACACATCACACCTGGAGATATTCATTAATTTTTACTTCATTTTCAGGTTTAAATAAGTAATATTGAAAATATCTGTTTAATTGATCAATTTGTTGAAGTAACAATTTAATCTGCTATGTACCTGCTAATATTTTGCTAAACTTTCCTGCTAATATGTGGTTTGCTTTGCAATGCAGGTGATATTCATGGCCAATATTCCGACCTCTTAAGGCTATTTGAATATGGTGGATTGCCGCCTAAAGCTAATTACTTGTTTTTAGGGGATTATGTAGATCGAGGGAAACAGAGCTTAGAAACAATTTGTCTTCTTTTAGCCTACAAGATTAAATATCCAGAGAACTTCTTTCTCTTAAGAGGGAATCATGAATGTGCCTCTATAAACCGTATCTATGGGTTTTATGATGAATGTAAGCGCAGATTTAATGTAAGACTCTGGAAGGTCTTCACAGATTGTTTCAACTGCCTTCCTGTGGCAGCTCTCATTGATGAAAAGATTCTCTGCATGCATGGAGGTCTTTCGCCAGAGTTGCAAAATTTGGACCAAATACGAAATTTAACGCGTCCTACCGATGTTCCAGACACGGGCCTTCTTTGTGATCTTCTCTGGTCTGATCCTAGCAATGATATTCAAGGATGGGGAATGAATGACAGGGGAGTTTCATATACTTTTGGTCCTGATAGGGTTTCTGAGTTCCTTCAGAAGCATGATTTAGACCTTATATGTCGTGCTCACCAGGTTATAGATGGCTGTCTTCATTTATTTTTTACTTTTGATGTATAGATAAAGCTGCTATTTAATTCAAGTTCTTTACTTGTCAGGTGGTGGAGGATGGATATGAATTCTTTGCTGACAGACAACTTGTAACAATCTTCTCGGCACCAAATTACTGTGGCGAATTCGACAATGCAGGTGCCATGATGAGTGTAGATGAAACCTTGATGTGTTCATTCCAAATTTTGAAGCCTGCGGAAAAGAAAACCAAGTTTGGCTTTGGTAGTACGACTACAGCTAAAGCTGGAACCCCACCACCAGGAGTAAAGGTGCATGCAGTTTATTTTTGAAGTTTCAGGTGTTATTAATTTTTATCGGCTGCTGTATTCTCCAGATTCCTTGCCAATACATAATACCTCTTACAAAACAGGGGAAAAATCTAACTTATCATTAAAAACAAAGACTTGAATAATTCTGTCATCTCCAATGCCAACAGCTGACGAGAGAAAGTGAGGTTCTGTAGAATCTATTATTTACTGGTGCATCACTTTTCCATCATCATGAAGTTAAGAAGTCACATCACTTCTGTGATTAATTTAGCATCTAATCTTTTTCTGTTTCTAAATAGGACATTAATATGAATAAAATGTTTTTGCATTCTAGCATGCTTCTTGTGTTTCTTTTTCTTCTGCATTTGACTGACTCTCTCTTTCACAAGATACAATAATTAGGTATCATCAATGTCATTGATTCAAGATCAATAGAGTTTTTGGTTTTCGATGATTGTCAGTCAGTGATCTTTATCATAATTATGGTTATTTCAAGTGGAACTTGAAACATAATCATAAGAAATTTATGATCATGGATTTTGCTCAAGACAATTCCTGTAGCCCAGATAATTTTTCAGCTGATCTCACTAACTAATCATGCATCTGGAGTAAATGGATACGTAGGGTGGATGAAAGTCTGACTTAAAGCGAACTAAATGTAACAAAATTGTTGTTAGCATACTACTCTAAGGATTTATTGATTTATTTTATTTTGCAGAATTAGTTATATGTCATAACTAAATGGCTATCTAAGTTCAATCTGACATTGACTTCATGCAAATCCAGATTGATGTTTGAGTATTTCTTTAAATTATACATATTCTTGTCTATTTCTTATTAATGTGATTGTGTTTCTTGCTGATATTTTTTTGGGTCTTATTTCTTGTCCGCTCTCATCTATAGGGTCATTATACCTTCTCCACTGGAGAAATTTCTTTAATCTAAGTCTGTTTTCGTCTCATGGGTTGGAACCTCAGATATATATATATATATAGGCACACATATGCATATATGTACGTAACAACTTTATTCTATACACAAGAATTATTGTCTTCTATGTTCCTATAAATTCTGACAGCTTTTTTTTTGCCTCCCTATACCAGTCTTTTCTTGGTGCAAGAGCATGAGATAGGCAATCATAGAGGACACGCCACTGTATGCTGTCCGCTGACCAAGCGCTCATCCAAAAAAGAATCCGAATCATCATTTTTATCGACTACAGTTAGGTACTTATGGCTCAGGTGTTCCTTTTCCTTTTTTTTTTTTTTTGATGTCGCACATTTCTTGATCCGTATGTAAATTAGTTGTGGATGGTTAGGACATGCGTGCTTGATCTCAATTTCAAGAACATCAGAAATGTGAATCTGCTTGATCTTTCCAATATGAATTTGGAAGAAAATAATAGACTCTAATTTTTAAACATAATATTGCTCGTTGTGCTTCGCATCCTCCAGAGATGGAGCCATGCAGCAGTGTTTTAGTTATCTTTCAGACGTGTGTTGCATCTATTATCATCTTGTTCTGAACCCTGCTACCGCATCCGGTAAAAGTTTCAGATCATCGGAAAGGTGCAAAATCCGCTGCATACCATAAATATTTAGCACAATGCGAGTGTCACTGTCCTCCATCAACCCAAAGTTAGCACATGATGCTAGCTGAAGTATGTGCTAAGGTACTATTGCAGGGGCAATATTTTTCTGAAATAGTGTTAATTGTGTGGTTTGTGATTTATTCTGTAACAGTAACTTGGGTGGAAGTTGGATGGCAGGGACTCGTTTTGGGCTATCATGTTTGATCAGGTATCCATTCAATCCACTCAACCTTCATTAGAACAGTGGCTTGCAAGAACATGTAACATTAGCTTGGAGAGATTCGACAGTGGGTATTATGTATTGATGACCAACATGTGAACGACAAATTAGAGAAGTATGCTGGGTCTTTGATGTCTGAATTTAATTAGGCTTGTGAATGGATTGAAGTCATAATAGAGCATGGTAATATGATTCAGATCTTTGAAAGCTAAAACAGTGATATGGTTAGACCCATTTATGTGGTAATACTTTTAGGGTCTTCTAAAGTTCTGTCCTAATCTAAATCTTAGCTTATGGTCTATCTGTTGATTTGTAGGATGAAAAAAAAATAATTAAAAAAAAATAAAAAGAGCTACTGAGATGGTAGCCTAGTGGGAGCGTGGCCTTACTTCCAACCAAGTGGTTCCGAATTCGAAACACACGGACGTTGATTAAATTGTGGAGTTGGATGCTCCTTGCTCGGACATGGGGTTTGGAAGAGCGTATCGCTCTTCTGGTAGCTTCAGTGGTGCCAAGTGTGATGTACTCACACGTGGTATTCGTGCCGGAGGCCAGAGGGGTAATCGAGCCGGGCACACGAATGGGGAGGGTATGAGTAAAACCGGCCGGGGTGCTTAACACGGTCATTTCTGCTCGCATCGAACATTCTCCTGGCGGGGTGGGGGTCCAGTGGGGGCTGCTACGCGGGGGTGGGTTTGTCCCTTCCTTCCCCCTTCTTCTTTTCTTTAGCAAAAAAAAGAAAAAAGAAAAAAAGAAAAGTTTTATGAAGATTTTTTTAATTCCTTCTACGGGCTGCAGAGGTGTTGGTAAATATAGATCATATCTAATCGAATCTAAATACGTTCATGATGGAATTGTTTCTGGTAATGCTGTCGTATTGGATCTGATGGTCCAATTATTAACCCTTTTCATGGTTATGCTAAAGGGTGCACAACTAGTTTAGGTTTGGAATTTTAAGGGCTGAGGAATGGGGAGGGGGAGCTCATTATGCTTGGAGGCAAGCCATTGGAGAGCCCTAGGTGTAGGGCCAGAGGCAGCGAGCGGCAAGGTGGTGGGCCTGGCAATGGGAGCCTTCTGGTTGAAGGCACAAACAGGTGAAATGAGGAGAGCTCAGAACCCTCGGTTGCATCCGTATTAGACTATGCACTATAACATCCGAGGGAAGTTAGTACCCTTCCCCTCCCTTGAAACAATCAGAGATGGCCTCCTGTTACTGCAGCATTTAGAGGCTTAAGTGTACGTTGCCTTATCTTTCTGCATGCAGAGAAGCTATTTTCTAGTTGGCCCGGGTCATTATTTACGACACAAAGGAGCAATACTATTAGTGTGTTAAGATCACCCTCATTTAGTACCATTCTACAATTTATATATCTTTTGTATTATTATTATTTAAATACAAAATAATGCTTTTCATATAAATAATTAACTAGCATGTGATGCTCATGCAAGAATAAAAATTTTTTATATAAATTTTTTTTTTATTTTAAAAATAATATATACTAATTTATATTTTTAATCTATGAATCTTTTTAATTATAGGAGCTTAGTTTTAATCAACAAAGTTTTAGATAAGTAAAGCTTCTAACTGAAAAATTAAATTAGAAAATAAATTCTAGCAAAGATATATTTGCTTTGACAGCGAGATTAGGGAAAAAGAGTCTAGTTAATTTGAAATTCATGATATGATATGATCCATTTTTATATTTTTCAGGATATTTTCTGAATTTTGAAGTGGGCAGACCACTCTCTCTCCTAGTATTGATACTATAAGCCATAGAAGGCAACAATAAAATCATTCAATAAATTCATTGAAATAATCCCCATTATCTTTTAACCATCGCTAGCTGAGCACTTGGACTTCTTTCTATTTTTTTCTTCTTTTTGGTCACTGAGCACTTGGACTTACCTTTGACATGATCATGCCCCATGATGGTCCAGTCACCGCTACCTGAGTTGCATATTACTAAATGATTTTTAATCGCAAATCAAAAGGACCCAACGTGGACAAAGCTGTCCTATATTCCCTCCGAAAGGGCTTCGTGTTCCAAAGGATACTTTGGAAACATTACTGTTTGCTTTCCCTTGGCACACGCTGTGATTATGTGATGCTTAAATATTATGGCAACTTTTTACTCATGGAAACTTGAATTTATGTTCATTAGTGGGGCCAGGCACATTTTCTTAGCTCTCTAAGTTAATTTTGGGAAAACTTGCTTTCAGCTCTTATAATGCCCGTTATTTTGGTTGCATCCTTCAACTAGTGGATGTCACATATTAGTAGTAATGTATTTTGAGAAAAAACACTATGTCACTGAAGTCTAACTATATATGATTTCATCTAAGTTTTTGGGGCTTGATATTTTTAGAGGAAAGGAATCTTTTGTTATGTAGTTCATTGTATATGAAACTTTTCTATAGAGAGAATTTTGTAGCACTTATTATGAGAATTGTAGTGTGAGGACTCGTGCGGGCATGTATTTAATCCCACATCGATTATTTTCTATGTAGATATTGGGCATTTATATAAGATCAAGGATCTCAAATAATACTTTTTGGCTAGCCATTTTGGATAAGGTCTTGGATTGTTATAAATAGTATCAGAGCGGACCTAGTTTATAACTTATATAGACTAGGAGACACTGCAGCACGAGTTTATTGGGGCTGACCACGGGCCGATTATGGTGTTTGTGATTAGATTTGAATGAATTTGAACTCTTAGCCTGACGAGGACGTCAGAGCTTAAACGGAGAGAGTATGTGGACCCGCGTGGGCATGTATTTAGTCTCACATCGGTTACTTGCTGGATAGATCTAGGTACTTATACAACATCAAGAAATTCAAATAATACTTTTCAGCTAGCTATTTTGGATGAGGTTTTGGGTTGTTACATGTTGTGCAGATACTAGGACATTGTCTAAGAGCAACAATTAGAAGGAAAAAGGTTCTATGTAGAGCAGCGGCTTTAATGAGATTTTCCTACATATCCAAGACATGTATGTCTATACCTTTTTCTTTTCTCCTTTTTTTAAAAAGTTTAATATGGTCCAATCCTCATTTTCCCAGCATGAGGACCACTCAAAATTTTGGAAGACAAAACAAATAAAGATGGCATTGAGAGAAGGACGGAGTTAAAAGATTAATACACAGTTTCCCTTGGACTGTGAAGTAACTTAGATGCTTTGCTAATAATTTTTCACATCCTTCTCCAATTGTGGACATATTGATAGTGTAAATTCTATTAAATTTCTAAAATCAGGAGAACAATTAGATTTTAATTGGCTGTACACCTGTGACCTTCATCCAATTGATTTTATATGAAAAGAGAATCTTATTCGGATTCCATGTCTACAACAGTGTGCCATAGATTATGTAGTTGAGGATCCTCTGCCAATAACTAAATAGTGCCATTGTTCACTCCCAGCCATTCATACAAGTCGGCCTCCCTTGGCAGTGGTTGAATAGTTGTAGGTTCCTTTTAGTTAGTTCAAGATTCTGAGAGGATCTAAAGTCTGAATTAAATACCCGTTTTTTCAAGTGACGACAACTACAGTCCCCAAAACCACTTCAAGAGAACAGTATACGTTCACTGTGAGAGCTACTTGAGCAAAGTGAATAGAAAGAGGAAAACCGTTGAGAAAAGGTAGGCACTAGCTTCGTACGACGTTGGTTTGCAAAGATTCTGATAACATCAAGAATATTAAATTAATAGAATTTTAAGTTTTATGAATTATCTTGAAAAATTGTAAAAGTGAAATTCGGTTGAACCACGTATTTATCTAATCCTAGAATATGCTTAAGGTCGAGTGTTCAATCACAATGGAAAAAATACAAAAATCACCATTCAAATGCTTATGATGCAAGGAAAGAATGAAAGGAAGTTGCTTCTTTATGTCTCTCTCTCTAAAACACCTTTTTTTTAATTTTTTTTTTTTATGAGAGAAGTCTGGACGTGAATGGTGTACAAATAAGAGAGGGAGAGAAGGAGAAACTATTCGGTAGTTTTTTTTCTTTTCTTCCAACTATTCTCTCTCTAATTTAAATGTTAGATGATCTTGACCAGGCTAACCCATCGTAGGTAGCCCAACCAACCCCTAAAACCAATAGATTCGTATTCCAATTCTAGATTTCTATCTTTGCTACATACAAAAATCTAACTAGTTAATATCCAGGGGCCTTGAATTACCTTTCCCTCACTGCAAGAATAGTGGTCATTAGCGACGCTTTTTTTGGCCTTTAACGACGCTTTTAAGCGTCGCTAAAAACCATCCCGACGCTTTCGTAAGCGTCGGCAAAGCGTCGCCTATGCTACAGTGGAGAAAATGTTTTCCGACGCTTGCAAAAGCGTCGGAAATTAGCGACGCTTTTAGCGACGCTTTGAAGCGTCGTTAAATGTGATTTTAACGACGCTTTAAAGCGTCGTTAGAATATTCTTTTTTTTTTAAAAAATTTCTTGATTTTAACGACGCTTTAAAGCGTCGTTAGAATATTATTTTTTAAAAAAAATTTCGTGATTTTAACGACGCTTTAAAGCGTCGTTAGAATATTATTTTTTTAAAAAAAATTTTGTGATTTTAACGACGCTTTAAAGCGTCGTTAGAATATTTTTTCGTTAAAAAAAATATTTATGGCATTAAATATTATGATTCTGCATTTATGGCATTAAAGATATTTAATGCCATAAATATTTAATGACTTATCAAGAGGCTCAAATATGTTCAAATATAGAAGTACCTTCGGGTGTTGAGGCCATTCTAATATCAATTAACCACCACAAACAAAGATTATACAGTCTGTTCTGGAATGCAACGGGGCCGAAAGAGAATGAAAGCTTCTGCTTTAAGGCGCGAATCTGGTGATGGCCAAAAAACTCGGGGTTCCCTGGATTGAGGAAAGCTTCAGAATGTTGGTTCCTAGAAATCCACGTCATGTTTTCGTACCATGACACCTGCAAGTACTTGTTCTTTCGCTCACCAAGTGTTCATGCCTTTCATCAATGCAAGGTCCATACAGATGAGCCGGCCAAGAATACAGAATCATCCTGTCAAGGAAAAAACCTTGAATCAAAGAGCTCCATTGCGATAAGAAAAATGTGTGAACCAATATAGAAGAAAACCAACTAGTCTGTCAAAGATTTAAAGTACTAAACAGAACACATCCCTCTACATAGGAAATCTTGTTTTTGACTTGATCCAAGATTCCACACAACCATAGTACATAAATTAAGCAAGAGCAGAATACTTCGATTGTAATCCTACCCTACCATGACAAGTAAACATTCAGATAGAACTCTACATGTCCCAGATCAAAATTGTGTGGTTTCATCTTCATCTGCCTCCCTCAGCACTTCATTGAACATATACTGGCTCTGGTACTCCATTAAATACTGTGCCGATCTTTTCACATCAAGAAACAGCTGATACACCCTATATTTAAAGGTTAGAATAACACAAATGCAGCAGCTATGATTCTGGCACTTGAGGCTTAAACTCTCATGTAAGCTTTATATACCAAAATTCAAACATATCATATTGACCATAAAGTATCATAATAACCTTATAATAACCTTATAAGGTTATTATAGTGATGTATATTTCTAGGAAAATTCAGTTTGACCACCTAGTTCAAAACTAATTATAATAACCTTATAATTAACCAATCATTCATGAATCATTGTTTATAGTGTCTTTGTATTGGTTAATGCTCTTCCTTTAGTTTTTATAGCATAAGATGAAAGGGAAAATATTAATTAAATATTAAGCATAGCATATAAGTAGATAACAACCAACCAGTTCCACAAAAGCAAAGAATTCATTCGACAGGATTGGTCATAAGAAGCTTATAAGGTGAATCATAGGAAAAATGCTAGGAGGCAAAAAAAAATAATTACCTGCAAACTTGATACTGCAAGCTCTGAGGCTTTGTCCAGATTGTCTGGATATTTCTGAACAGCATAATGCAAAATAAATCACTGCTACTTTCTAAAATATGAATAGATGTCACAATATGGCGCTATTGAGCTGAAAATGGTAAGTAAAACCCTTACATTGCTCCATCCCAGCAAAAGTGCAGTCATCAAATCCCCAGTGCCCTGCAAGTTATATATCAGTAAATTTAATAGAAGCCAGATTAAATAGCATGATTGATAAACAAACAATAACAACAGGAGAAACCACTAGCAAAAACTAGGACACAACAACTACTTCTGCTAGCTGAAGTGCATGCAACACAAAAATATTGCAAGAAATGTGGTTACTTGGAACAATGATTCAGTGCAGTAAACAAAGATGTGGAGTGACAGAACAAACAGCATCCTAGATGGAACCATAAATAAAAGTCATGGGCATCCAATCATTCATAAAGCATGTGTTGAATGGACACTAAGTTCACACTAAAGTGATAGGGGTTAAAAAAATTGAGGATGATTACTTGTGCGAAGCACCCTCAATAGAAACTTTCCAGCTACCATGGTTGAAGAAACTCGAGAATTTTACTCTGGCCATTGTTATACATAAGGTCTGTCATACTGATTTGTACCACCCCATACTGACCGTACCATGCCGGTAAGATACCTATACGGTACCAAGGTTTAATTTAGTATATATGAATAAGAACATAAAGTTTCTGTTCTTATTCATATATAATTACGCATGTAACAGGCAAGGATAGCACCATTAGGCAAAAGAAACAGTTATTAGAAAGGAATAGCATTAGCAGATTATAACTATCTGTTTAATCAGTGATGATAATTCATTAGCAAATAGGAGAACAGATGAAACATGTACCAGATTTCTTATAATAGAAACATGTACCATAGTTACTAATTCTTTTTCCCTGACAACAGAAATAAAATTGTTTAGTAAAAGCAAAAGTGAAAATTCAAAGCAATTATATTTTCTCTGCTATTCTCTAATTCATCTACTTTTAAGACTTACAATGAGTAATAGACATCGATCATGCCTAACCAGTCCAAATTCAAAACCCCATGACTGTCAAAATGTTTTAAAAACATAACAATGCTGTGATAGTATATATGGAACTCCAGTAAACTGGTACAGGCATAGATCCAGAATGAAAGAATTGTGCCCATCTTGTAAACCTTTGCAGGAAGAAGAGCAGACACCGTGGTTCTACAGGATACATAAAAGTCGAAACATTAGTATAAGGAAAAGAGTTTTGCAGCTGTCGATAGCAATGAAATTGTATCAACTTTCAAGACTGGGGCACATATTGGCATGCTATAACATGTCCTTGCATGAGCTGGCATGGATTGGTACGGGTTATGGACCGGCCAATAAATGTTGAGTTTGAACCAAAACTAATATGACTAAAAATAATAAAATTATAAATCATAATACGGATTTAGAATGACGGGGTTGGGGGTTGGGACAGGGTCGCCGCCGCCGCTCGGGGTGCCGAGGGGCTTCTGGGGGAGGAGAAGGTGGAGCCCTCCGCCATCACGGAGTTTTTCTTCTTGGATTGGACTGGTCATCATGGCGGAGTGAAATTGACGGAGAACTCGGAGGGCATCGCGGAGGGAGGGAGGGAGAGATTGGGGAAAATATGGGAACGAGGGAATAGAGGGAAGGGCGAATGCCGTTCGGTCCGAGAAATGAGTTTGCGGAGCGGAGCGGTGGCTGTGCTGGCGGCCGGGGAGGGGTCGGGGGCGGAGACGATGGGGCAAGAAGGATGGAGGAGCGGTGCGAGTCCATGGTTCCATGGTTCTACGAGCGGATATCTATATTAGGAAGAAGAAGAGAAGAGGAGAAGAAATCTCACCTGAGCCGCGCAAGGGGTTGGAGGAGAAGGGAGGCGAGAGCGATCCCGAGCGGCGGAGCGGTAGGATATGAGGGCGGAGGGCGATCCCGAGTGGCGAGCACGAAAAGATTGGGAAGGCTACTGCATAGAAGAAATCCCAGTAACAATGTGAGCAAACCCATGAACCTGATGATGGAGGGTAGTATTCAGAATTCGGCATCCCAGGCGGCGGAGGAGGATAGCTACCCTCAGGCTCTGCCGGTGTGGATGGCGGTGGCAAGCACGGATTTAAAGATCCAGAACATCTAGAATTTAAAGATCGAAGCAAGAGAAGAAGATCCCAAACCTGGCCTTGTCCCTGTCCTTGCCGGCTCCAAACTTCAAACGCCGCGTGAGTGCTCTGCGGCGGAGGAGGCGGGAGATATCCACAGAGAGGAGGCCAACGGAGATGCGGCGGAGGGGAAGGAGATGCGGCGGAGGAACGCGATTTGGGGTCGCTCGAAGGAGGGGAATGGCTGAGATCGGCGGAGGGAGGGGGGAGTCGGTCGGCGCGAGCGAGCTAGGGATAGTAGGGATTTAAGGCTGCGGAGGGAGAGGGTCGATCGGGTTTTGTTGTGGGAGAAATGAAGTCCGACGACGCTTATAAGCGTCGTCGCATTTATCCCTTATGCCGACGCTTATAAGCGTCGGTGATAACCTAACAAAGGCGTCGGCGGAAGATTTTGTACCGACGCTTTCCAAAAGCGTCGGTATTTACTGTTGCAAGAAAAAATTTTGCCGACGCTTTTATCTAGCGTCGGCAATATAGGGTCGGCAAACAGATTTTTTGTTGTAGTGCCTGCAGTCTCGATCCATGAGACATCACATGCCTACCTTTCCTTGCACCATCTTTTTGGAGAAAAAAAACTAGAAGACCTTTTTTTTGTCAAAGAAATTTTGCATACTTGTTAATTGAGGATTAAAAAGAGTCCTTCAAACACACATTGTTTGATGTGCTTGTTTTAATTGTTATCTCATTGTTTTTCCATGGAGATTTCTCAATTTATAATTTTGTTTTATAGTTGCCTCCATATTTGATCGAAGTATAGAATTTCTTTGTTCCTACATGCACACATGCACTCCACTTACGTACCAAAGATGCATGCCTCTCCATAGTTTACTATCATTCCATCCATTAGAAAGGTTAATAAACCTTGGAGAGAAGGTGGTGGTTGTACCATTTGATGTTAGTAAGCTCACGAATACATCACCTTTTGGTAATATAGTAACTGCAAGTTATTTGGCTTTGTGAAGGGCAGGAATTACTTGATCACTCATCCTCTATTTTTTGTTAAGGACTAGCATTTCACCAAAATACGCATCACCTTTCAATATGGTGACAACACCTATTTCTTGGCCTTGTTCGGCTTCAGGTCAACACTTTCAAGCAGTACATGCATTCTTCCCTTGTTGCCAGGATTCGAAATATTTGCAAACTCTACTAGTCTATTTTGGTCCATATTGACCACTAGACCTTTTAGAGATCACTAAATTTTATGTTTAGTTAAAAGACAATCTATTTCTCTCTGACACTATGAAATTTTTGGATTAGTCAACTTGGGCTGAAAAATCATATTGCCAGGTTATTTCTTCTTGAGAAAGGATTTCAGTTCATTAAAGGTATATCAAAGTTCCTCCCTCCCTTTTCATAAAAAAAAGGGATTCATAATCCTAGTAAGTTGAAATTTGATGTTAATTAGTTTGGCAAATGTCTCAGACTGTATTATGAACTATTTCGAATGCTTTATATGTAAAGGCAGTCACACCCACAAATTTAACATAAGAAAACTAGTAAATAACAAACTAACAATGAAATGTGGACTCCTCTTGTTTATTTTTTATTACCTGAATGAAAACATGTTAGGCACTCGGTTTCTAAAATTTCCTTTAAAAGGAAAAAGAAAAAGAGAGATGCTTCCTGATTGTGGATACCTTAATAGAACTTATATTTTTGAGGAAAAAAAAAAGACTCCAAACAGAAAATCGAGGACTGTCACCTTTATATTGTTGGTTTGCTTTACGTTGTTCTTCCTTGGATTTGCAATTCTTTGGGTCTAATTAGGCAGCAGATCATTTTTCACCTATTCTCATCCTTGCAAAAAAGGGCCCATTAGAGCTTGTTAATCCTTTTGGCTGTGCGAGAAAGACAACATCTTAGTTTTGAGATTTGTTGTCCTTGAAAGCCACCTATCAGCCGTATAAAATGAACACTCCTAACTAAAATGCTGAAGCTCAATGTAGGTTCCAAATGCTCATAAATCCAGATGATCACGTAAGTAAGCCAAAACTCAATAGATCTTGTACTTAGTATTAAGTTCTAATAATATATCCAAAAAATAGGATTTGAGAAGGACGTTCGACAACGTGGACTGGTCCTTTCTCCTTTCCCTTCTCCGAGCAAAAGGATTTGACAGTAGATGGTGTACATGGATCGAAAATATCCTGAAGTCAAGCAATTTGGCTCTACTTGTCATTGGGGAACCTACAAGGTGGATTAATATGAAGAGGGGCCTGAAGCAAGTCTCTATTTACTCTTCTCTAACCCAAGCATCTTAGTAGAAGAATTCCTGAATAGAGGAAACTTGAGAAGCCACTTTCACGACCTCCTCAGTGCTCGAGCTTCAAAAGAATTCTCCCGCAAAAGGAGCGAGCGGAAGACCATCATAGTGATGAACAACTAAACCTGAGGGAAAGGAAACTTCCCAGCCCTATCTTATTGCTCCCTTTGTGGCGAGGCAAATAAGCACATTGATTTCCTATTTCTAACTTGCACTTTTCCACAAGCAATTTGGTGGTTCATCTCTCAGGGTCAATCTATAGTAACTCAGAATTTCACCTAAAAAAATTAGCTAAAAAGTATTTTTTTGAGTTCCTTAGTCCTATATAAGTATCCAAGATCTCTTTGGCAAATAATTGATATGAGACTAAATACATGCCCGCGCGGGTCCTCACATACTTCCTCCGTTCAAGTCCTGACGTTTTTGTAAGGCTAAGAGCTCAAATCCATTCAAATCTAATCATAAGTATCATTATCGGCCCATGGTCAGCCTCCATGAACTCATGCCACATGTTCCTTAGTGCATATAGGCTATGGACCGAGTTCGTTCTGATACCATTTGTAGCAATCCAGGACCTCAACCAAAAAGACTAGCCAAAAAGTATTTTTTGAGTTTCTTAATTATATATAAGTATCCAAAATCTTCTTGACGAAGAATCGACATAGGACTAAATATATACTCATACTGGTCCTCACACTATCATCCCCACTACCGCCGAGCTCGGTGAAAGGGTTTTGGACAGCATGGAGAGCTCAGCTTCCTTCGAACTTGCCTAAGATCCTTTTAAGACAACTTAGCTTCTACAGTGATGGGAGCCTGTGGAAAGAAATAAACGCGGGAATATCCAGACTTAAAAGCTAATTCAGTATCCAGAGCGATGGAAATTTGCAAATTGCAATTACAAACTTTGGATGCAAGCTAATGAGAGCGAACTTCAGCCTCTACTTACAGACAATCTCAAAGCTCTCTCGCTCCCGGCTCATTGTGGAAGCGTGCCACACAACAACGCTAGGACATAAAGTAGGTCCATTGTTCATAAAATAAACTCTTCAACTTAGGCAAAAGCAAAGAACATTCCTAGACTTTTTTTGGGTCAAACCAGGACCCCAAACTGTCTTTCCATATTTCAAACTGGGTCTCAAATCTGGTTCAGTTGTAAATAATTTTTAATTTTACTGAGAAAGAGAGTGGTCAATCCTCCCTTTTCATTCAAAAAAAATCCAAAAAATAGAGTGGATATGAGATGAGTAACTTGGAGAGAGTGAATGTTAGATGAGTATAACTTAAGAGAGTATCCAATTTGTCGAAAGGAAGACTGCTATTAGCAAAGTTTTTATTGCACCATGCTTCATCTGTTCCCGATCCCCTCATTACTCCTTGCTTGTCCTTTGTTTTGTTTCAGTAACATCTGTTGTGAGGGCAAGCTTTAGAGGAGAGAGAGGATTTTTTTCCCCCTCTCTCTTTTCTTTTTCTCAAGGTAAAGGGAGGAAAATCCTCTCAATTTATTAATCAAATAAAGAAATTACAGAAGCCTTTTGCACAGACTATAGGAAGCTGGGGAGCAACACACTGGTATACTATAGAGAGAGGATATTGTTGTTTAAGATCTCTCTTTCAACAACTAAGTGTGACATTAATGGGGATGAAATATTTAAGACTAATGCATTTCTTTTTTCTAAAAAGGACCTGCCATTTTCTAGACCTCACACATAAGCATGTTGTTTGATTTTTTGAACTGTAGATTTTTTTTTAAAAAAGTGATTACTACTGCACTAGAAATGCGATTGAAAAGCATTACAATTTTAAAAGCATTATCTAGTAAAAGTATATTTTGATTAAAAAAATCACTCAATTATTGATTTTGCAGAGAAAAAATCAGACCTAGACCCAAGTAGAAGATAGGTGATACCGATTTACCAAACATCCGATACAAATATATTGAATATCCAATATACATATTTAGAATATCAGATATAATTGTTTAGACTATCCTTCATCTCACACTTAGAACCAAAGATAAAACTATCCAGAGACTCTCCAAGACAATGTTTAGTTGTGAAATACATTTTGAAGGAATAAGAGGAAATTATCCGGATAAGTTTGGAAGCAAAAGATTATTCCATGGAATAAGAATTTTGTTTGTTTCGTTGAATGGATAAGTTTGGAGGTAATTTTATCACAGTATTGTTTGGTTGGAGGAATAAGTTAAGGATATAGTGGTGATTTTCATTGTCCAGATAAAGCTGTCCTTCCCCCATTTATCCCCCTCCCTCCCAATTACCCATACCGGTTTGTGGAGATATCGCCATGCCCTCGTACACCTATTCCCAATTTCCCATCCACCTCCCTTCCTCCTGGATCAGTCACCTACAACCATACAGTTGTCCAGCTTTGACAACATTGCCATTTGCTCTCACTAGTATAGAGTGCATATATTTAAGCATGAATTCTCTCTCCCCAGGACAAAACATTGTTGGTAATAGTATGCTAAAATTTTACGAGCGTATATAGACATATATATACTATTAAAGTATGACCGACTAACCTAGCAAAGCATAAAACTAAAAATATAACCAAACTATGATCATTTCAGACAATGGATAGTACCGTATATGAGCTTAAAGAAAGATATATATACTACCAAGGTATGCCAAAACATATCTTGTCATACCGATTTAGTATTCGTACCTGATACGAGTGGCGTACTAATATTCGGTATGTCAAAAAAATTTCATACTGTACCATACTGATACTATGCTAGTATAACATCAGTACAGAATCTGATACCGAGACGGCGAGCCTTGTAGGCGACATCCATAAGGCAATACAACTAGTCCAATAAAGTAGTGCACATAGCTAGACCTCACGTAAGAAGCTGGAATATGAGAACCATGCCAAATAAGAGGACATAGACCACCATACGTAGAAGGTAGTGAGTTCTAGGACCTCACGTAAGAAACTGGAATATGAGAACCATGCCAAATAGGACATAGACCACCATACGCAGGATGTAGTGGGTTCTAGGACCTCACGTAAGAAGCTGGAATACGAGAACCATGCCAAAATAGGAGGATATAGACCACCATACGTAGAATGTAGTGAGTCCTAGGAGCTGAGACAGCTGGTACATCATGATATGGGATTAGGAGGTGAACTACCACAAATTGGCTTCGCTGGATGGCTTCCTTAAGCATCTTCTTGCGTAGGGCAAGCGAGTAGCCTCTCATTTTTTGTACTTAGATCAGAATAATATAAGAAGAGAATCTGCGATCAATCATATGCTTGGCATTGATAGCTCTCAAGCGACTAAGAACAAGCTAGCCTTCTTCGCCGATTGCAAGCCATACCTGGCAAAGCCTATAACAACTTAGGACCTCATCCAAAATGGTTAGCCATAAGGTATTATTTGGGTTCCTTGATCCTGTATAAGTACCCAAGATCTATCCAGCAAATAACCGATGTGGGACTAAACACACGCCTGCACGGATCCTCACATACCCCCCCCCCCCCCCCGCGTTCAAGCTCTGACGTCCTCGTCAGGCTAAGGATTCAAATCCATTCAAATCTAATCACAAACATCACGATCGGCTCGTGTTAGCTTCAATGGATCCGCGCTGCAGTGTCCCCTAGTCTACATAGGTTATGGAAGGGGTCCGCTCTGATACTATTTGTAACAACTCAGGACCTCATCCAAAATGGCTAGCTGGAAGGTATTATTTGGGTTCCTTGATTCTGTATAAGTACTCAAGATCTACTCAGCAAATAACCAATATGGAACTAAACATACGTCTGCACGGATCCTCGCAAAGCCCTTAGAGGCCTTTACCATCAGGATCCAACAGTCACCACATCTAGCCATCTAGTTGCAACCCCATAAAATATTGAGACCTGTAGAACTAGAGAAGAAACATCTTAATACCTGTAAACTTTGATAATATTTTGCTTGCAATATGTAGAAGCATATCAAGACATTTCCGAAATACTACAACAAAATGTAACGCCAAATACCATACTATATATGTGACAATAAAACTAATGACCCTACAACAAGCACCGTTTGCATGTCAGAACCCCTAGATAAGGTGCATACTAGTTGCTATACAATCATGTACAGATAGTTGCTCAGTTTAATGCTTCAAATGGAGTCAATAAAGACATGCACAATATCACCAAGTAATTAACTGGCCCATCCGTCATAAATCAACATTTATATTAAACTGAATAGAGCTCCTCTAAAGAGCAAGAGCAAACAGCTTGAAATACACATGGAATCCCATTTTAAATGACAAATATTAGGGATATAAGAATATTTAAGTAGTTAAATTAAACCTCATCATTCTTCCTAGATAGCTCATTTTCATTGTTGCATGAGGGTTAGTGCACCCATACATAGTTTATTTACTTGATGCTAAGCTTACTGATTTATATCATCGCCAAATTTATGGTGAAGTATTTGGCCTGCATGCTCTCCATTAGACTTCATGTACAATTTCTAGTTGTTCCCTCCTTTGATTGCCCTCGATTCAACAACAGTCTCCTAACTATGATTTGTGAATCATAGAAATATCATAAGAAAAGCAACCAATTTAACATTATGATTTAAATTATGATGACTAGCTTAACCTGATTCAACATGATTAAATATCCATTCCACTTGTTACAACCACTCACAAGACTGAAAGGAAAACCATCATTTAGGAATGCGTGCTAGTTCAAGCTGAAGTTGGACTGACCTAATTTCCTTTCTCAGTCCATGACAAGGCCAAAAATTGCCTAATACCAGTCTAATATTAAGACAAAACTCGCTTAATACAAAACAATTGGATTTTATGTACCCTAACCCATAGTAATGTAAGACTTGCACCATAATTATGCTGTTAATTTATTTTAAGATCCAATGCTATCCCACGACAACGTATCCATCAAGTATGATGTTATTAAGTTGCATCTCGTGCTGCTCTAACTGAGTTTACTCTAATACTATCTGTAACAACCCAGAAATCCATCCAAAATGGCTAGCCGGAAGTAATTTTTGAATTTCTTAGACCTGTATAAGTACCCAAGATCTCTTCGGCGAATAATCGATGTGGAACTGAATATATGTCCGCACGGAACCTGAATATGCTTTGTTTAAAAAAATATTTTTTTTATAAAATTACTAATTCAGCACATGTCTAAATTTTCTGGCACCTCCCTCCAAATGAATCACAATTATAACGTCGCTGTCGAGCCATAGAGATTGAGAGATCTAGAGATAAGAGGGAGAGATTACCACGTATGGCACTTGTTCTCCGAGCGGTCCAAAAGGAGCCGCCGAAAAGGAGCCGTCTTTTACCTCTCCTCCTTTGTGGAATGGAAGATGGATCGATCAAGCTATCCAGCCCCTCCCTTGACAAGAAATGGACTCTGGCCTGTTACAGAAGCCTTCGTCCGGTACACATGTTCTCTAGAAAGGCATTGAGACTTCGAGGAATCTCCCTTCCTAATTCTGTGGTTCCTTGATCTCTCTTCCACCTTTCAGTGCAATTCTTTAGAATGGAACTGTTACGGGGGGTTCCCGAATTTAGTCCCACATCGACCGTGTAGCGGAAAGGTCTGTGCCATATAATGGGGGGCTCAATAACCCTTCCCTTAGGAGGCGCCTTTTGTGGGGCAAAACCGTGAGGCGCCGTGCGGAGGGCTCCGGGTACGCTCGACCCCCGAATCGGACCCAAAGCGGACAATACCTTCTGAGGGACACTTTCTCTTCCGCTGCTCGGATCGGTGGGGATTGTGCTGGTGACGGGGTGCAAATCCCGCATCAGATGACGGGGTGCAAATCCCGCATCAGGAACTATCCATCTTTGTTACTCGAACTAATTTAAAACACCCACCATTTGTTCTTTGGAGATGGGCAGGATAGCCCCCTGAAGAACACAACCAAAACCAGGTATGGAGATATAGCTCCCCAGCCTCGTTCAGAGGAGTATGATCAATGGTTATCACCCATTTCACAGACATACGTTGATCATGACCATTTTTTTTTCACTAATTGATTTTTATTAAGCCCAATCCAATGCATTATCCTCTCATAGTGGCCCACCAAAATTGTTATTGGCCGTTCTAACGGTTCTAACTGTCATTATTTATCTCAAAAGGCAACTTTTGAACTTTTACTATTATGAGAATTGCTAAAATAAGGGTCATTATAAGTGGATTAGAATTCGGTCGACCAGATTTCAATTAAGATCCATTCAGATTCCCATATACGTGGGAGCTATTGGATATAATCTATTACATTAAAACTACTCATAGGTCAAAATTCATATGATTTGGAAGCATACCTTATGCATCAAAAATCATATGCACAAATTATTTGTTTTGGATATAACACATCAAAAATCATATAATTTGGAAAGTCATATATTATGCATCAAAATTAACTCTCAAAATATATTATTTTATAAAAGTATACTAAAAGTATACTCTCTCTTCCATTGGATGTTGCTAGAAGGAAAATGGAGTCCATCTGCCATTACTTATCTCAACACTATGTTTGAAACTTCATCGAAGTTGAATTAGTCCATGTATATCCGGTGGCTTTTTGATTTTCTTACATGAAATGCACATAAGCCTTTATAAAATCACAACCATCTCTACCTACTCTCACATATATTTTGTGTCGAGTTCTCATTTTATATGAAACATACTGCAAGGCTGCACCTAATATTGGACGACAGCACTAGGTTAATGCTAGTTGGGTTTATTTAATTTGGTCACTTTGTGTCTTTGTTGCAAGTAACAACGATATTAAATCAACTCCAGAAATAACGTGGAAACTGGAGGACTGTGAGGGGATCACATCAGGTGGGCATCAGGGATAAGAAACAAGAATATATTGAGTAGCCCGGAAAATCTTGTAGGGCTCCACACGTGTCAACGATGACCGCCAAGTCAACATGCATGGCGTCCGCTCATACAACGATCGGCCTTCAGCAACTTCCGGGTAATACCTCTAGACTCCAGTGAAGTGGACGGATGGCAAACGGAATAGCGATTGGGTTGTCTCTTTTGCGGTTTATTATTTTATAAATTTTATCTGGGCAAACATAAGTCATTATCAGAGTCTTTCTATAGTTATTTTTTTAATTTTATTTGCCACGTTCACATTCGTCATTGTTAGAAAAAAAAAAGAAAAAAAAAAAAAAAAGGAAGACCGGCGAGAGAAAAGAGTGCAAGATTTAGGTAAGCCTGACACAAAAAGACAAAGCCTCTGCCATGAAAGAAAGCTGCGTTTTGGAGAAAAGAAATAAAATTAGGAATCCTTCCTTGGTCTTCGTCAAGAGAACCAAGGATTGGTTACCATGTCATGTCATGACAGATGAGCAAGACTGACATATTATTGTGGTTGTTTCAATGATTATTTTTTTTTTATTTTTATGGTAAGACATCCAAAAGAATTGGTTAAGATGCATTATCTACGATGGCATACTGGTATCAGTGCTCGCTGATTTAGCTCTGAATTAATTAAATCCTGCTTTCACCATAATTCATGATTTTGATGAATTTTCGAAAGACTTTATCCATCTTTTTTCTCAGAAAGAACGATGACATTCTTGCAAGGTGCTTGCATGGCAGCCATGGCCAAATTAACCCGCCTCAAATGCCAACATGCAAATTTGCTGAAGATACTGATCCTCGTAAATTTGATCTGGACTTGACTTGATCCACTTTGTCTAGATATCTGAACTCACACCACTTGATTCAAGAAAAGAATGGTACTGCATATATGCCAGACCCACCCAAATGTGTCCTAATTGAATTGACTAACTTGCTTCCATCATTCTATTTATTTTATTTTTAAAAAAACTTGCTTGTTATTTGAGGAGAAACAATGATAATAATAAAAAAATCATTTGACCTCATGATTGATATCCGGTCCGCTTTGAGAATCTGCTATCATGATGCACATTAATTAGGTCTATTAACTAACTAAAATAAATTCTAATCTAATTACTATGTCCCAGTGACCAATACAAGTGGAACTCGAGTTCATGCCAATATAATACACTTTGTACAAATTGAGCCGGGATAGGATGGCTTGGCTTGAATTGTAAAGTCAAACAAAACAAAATGCCATCCCTAGTTCAGCCAACTAGAACGTCTGCTACGCTAAATATTTTTCAACCGTTTAGAAGATTTTTCTTGCGGTTCACTCAAAGATCCCAAATTTTCTACAATGATTCTTATTACTTAATTAAATCATATTTGACTTGTGCTATTTTGGAAGTTTTGAATTCTAAAACCATGACTTTGTTTTTTTAGTTTAGGTTTTGAATTTTAAAAGTTGATATTCGTTTGAAGATGTGAGGTTGTTAAGAGAAAGAGTTTCTAAATAATGTAGGAAATGATAAAGAGAAAATTATGAACTCAAATATCAAATAGAAATATTTTCTTTTATGATTCAAGAGTCCTATGATCAAACAATTAATATTACAAAATCATGAATTATAAGATGAAAAGATATACGAAATCAGAAAATATCATAATTTAGTTGTGAGTCTATACATATTCTAATTAGCATGTGCATAACTAAGAATTGAAGCCTTCGTGCCGATACAAAATGAATCAATACAAGATGCTATTGTATAAATATGTGATATACTTGTTGGTGCTGGCAAGATATATATAATATCGCATGTTAGCATCATTAGATGCTAAGTGATGCATTGATAATAATACTTTACCTATATAGTGTGGACTGTATGGTATGGCGGTCAATGCATAAATTTTTTAAATTTGAGATGTATAACAATCATATTACGGCTTCAAAACTTTTTTAATTAAAAAAAAAATTGTGTTAAGTCTGATGTATACTGACTCATTCTAAAAGTTTAAGTTTTTGGATGAGTTTCTAACACTATCAAAGCCAATTATCTCATTTTACCTAGTGATTCTTCCATATTTATATTTACTAATCAACGTGTCATTCCTTTCAAGGCTCTACATGTTAGGGTTGGAGTCATCTAATAATTCAATATAACATAGATAGGGATATTGGTAAGTATAATAAAATAATAAATTTTCCCATTTATCTTTTGAGATTAACTAGATATCTAATAATGCACCAAAAAACTAGATATCTGATAAAGTTATAAGCTACAAAATAGGGACAGCTCTCTTCCAATACCATTTAACTGTTCCAAACTAAATGAATGAAAAAAATTTCTACCAAAAATGAATGCAAAATTAAAATTCAAGTATGATATGGCCACTAACAATCTTGACTAATAGGCTATGTAGGCACCTTGATTTGAGAAATCATGATCGTGTGTTCCTATTAGGGGCAACAAACCTTCTACAATGTAAGTTATAGGAGATTCCTCCAACCACCTAAGCTATAGGAGATTCCTCCAAACTGAATATGTGGAAGCTTTGTGTTCTCCTTCATATACACTATAACGAAGAAGAATCAAGATTGAACCCGAACTAACCAAATCCAGATGCATTGAAAATCAACAAAATAAATTTAAAAAATATCTTTCTCAATCCTCTTCTCAAATGCATAATGGGTGTATTTGAGTTCACTCAGTGCTCAATTTACTCTTACTATTCTCTTCTTTAATTTACTTAAGTGGTGTCCCTCAGGCATTGTTTCATTGAAAACATTTCTTTACATGATTCATCTACTCAGAAAACCAAGTTATTTGAGAGTCTAAGACAAAGATTTATATTTAAGTAGGTTCATATTTAGTTAAATATCATATATGGGACTATTCTGAAAACAACAAAATTTTGAATTACATATTATTAATAAACCAACATCAACTCTTACAATTTAAGTTGCAAGGCTGCTTGAGTTACAGTGCAACTTCAATTATAGCCTTAGCTCCCAAAAGTCCACCAAACCCATTGAGTAGTATAGCCACCCTTGTCTTACCAGTCAACTATCCCAAGGAATATCCTCTAAATACCTTTGAATTTGGCAATTTGTTCTTGGAAGCCTTCAGCCGAGTGCGTTGTGTGCAATCTGTATTTCTACCTTGAATATATTCATACCCTTTGCAAGATACTAAGACCAAGTTCACACGTTATTCCTAGATATAAAATAAAAGGCTTTTATTGTTGCTATCCGTCACCTTCATTTTGCTAAGACTTCCTCAGGGTTTGTCTAATCATGTTTCTAAACTAGCATACAACATTTAATCTAGTCAATAGAGAGGAAGGCAACAAGGATTTACTACTACTAATGAATCTTAAGGTCACTTTCTTGAGAGCTTTTGCTCAGACGTTGGTAAATATTTTTATTTGAAAGAGTGCATGACTCCTAATAAACTCCAAATAAGGAACATGACAAATATTCTTGAGCGGGGATACTTCTCATACCATCATATGATTCGACCATCGTATAAATTTGATTAAGATATAAATTGATGAATATTATACTAAGACCACTGTTGTGGTCTATATGGTCGAAAATATTCATTTGCACTCTCATTAATAAAATAGTGCAAATGAGTCACAAACATGACCTTTCAATTATATAGTTGATATGGAGTGTATTTGTCAACTTGACCTCGATACAGGCCAAAGTACTTGACCCCGGCATTGTCTGAAGTGTTTTACCTTAGTGCTAGCCAAAGTACCATTCAGGTCCAGCTGAGCAATGGAGACAAGCTACATGTCTTCCATTAAAACCTGTTTAAATGCAGGTAATGCCCATCACGAACGTGGCCATGACCTCAGTGGCAGATATGACCCATTATGACTGGTCGTCCGTTACAACATGATCAGGGTAGTTAATTCCTACCCACATGCATGACTTGGCACTTGTTGTGGAGTAGTTAAAGCACGTCCCACCAATCTTAGCAACGGATGCTGACCTCCTTCTATAAAAGGGGATGAATGGGGGACCCTTAGGTAAGTTCTTTCCTCTCCACTCTCTCTCAAGAAATACTAACTCTCTCTCTCTCTCTCTTCCACTGTTTTCTTAGAATCCAATTGAGTTAAGCATTGAAGGATGCCCCATTGGACGTTCCTTGAGTTTAGTCAGAGTTGTCACTAGTGCTCCATCTATCAGCCTAGCTTCGCAACTTAGAGTATAAGTGACCTCACCAATGCACTTCGATAACTTACCGATCTCAATACTTCAGTTCGGATTCCTACGGCAACAGATTAGAACTAGAAGAAGTGTTCTTTTGATCCCTGTTTGGAAGTTGGAGAGGGATTAAGTTTCTAATCATGAGGTTGAGAAGGATTTGAGGTGCATCAATTGCTTCTCACGTGAAGGTTCACCCTAAATCTAATGGCTCCCGAAGAGTCCTCACCAAGCTCGTCCACCTCAGCAATCATTACCAGCACCTGTTTTTGCAATGGGTGTAGATGTTAACAACAGCTGTCCAAGCCTTATGGCAGGCAACAGCTAACCAACAATAAAAAAATGAGCTGAATACAACTTTAGCTCCAGCTCCTTCTAGCCATCATTTTTGTCCTTAGAGCCCCGGATGAGCTCAGCAGAGCCATCATTCTCATTTGAGAAGCCTCAAACAAGGGACAAGCATCATTCTCCTAGCCCGCACTCCGACAAAGATTCTACTTCAGGTTATTTCTCTCCTTGCCAATCAAAAAGAATTTCTAGGTGGGAAGCCAACCTTGATCGGAATATTGAGGAGATGCATCATCGGATTGAAGCATTAAGAGGAAGGACATCGAGGCTTCGGGATGATTTGGACTTCACTTCAAAGCCTCCTTTTCCATAGAAGATTATGGAGGAACCACTTCCACCTTAGTTCAAAATGCCCCAATTAGAATCATATGGCAGCACTTAGGATCTCTTGGATCACTTAGAGAGTTTTAAGACTCTCATGATGCTTTAAGATACTGTATTGTGCTGAGCTTTTCCTACCATACTTCAAAAGACAGCTTGATTTTGGTATTTGAGCTTTCAGCTAAGCTCGATTCATTCATTTGTGCACTTTAGCTGATTGTTTACTGCTTATTTCATCAACAGTAGAAGGCAATACCAAGTCTTCAAGGCTCTTTTTGCTGTGAAGCAGAGGAAAAAAGAGTTTCTTAGAGATTTTGTCAGCCATTTTAATGTGGCTACATTGGAGATTCATGACTTGAACCAGTGGGTCACAATATCTACTATGAAGGGAAGAATGAGGCCATCCTATTTTCTTTTCTTTCTAGAGAAAAGGTTCCCAAAAGACCTCCCCAAACTTCTGGCCCAAGTTGAGAAGAGGGCAATGGCATCCCAACGAGAGACACCCAAGGATAAGCCTAACAACAAGAACAAGAAGAGCAGGGAAGAAAGAGATGAGCCAAGGAGAAAGTACCAACGAGATGAAGGAAGCTCGCACTACTCAAGGAGTCCATCTTAAAAATTTGAGAGGTAATTTGAGAGGTACACACATCTCAATATGCTAAAGGCTCAAATTTTTATGGAGATCAAGGGCTGGGCCGAGGCTACTTATGGTGGCCTTGCGCTGGAAAATAAAGGGGACTATAGGAAGTATCGTAAGTTTCATCAGGACCATGGCCATGACACTGAAGAGTATCTTCAATTGAAGAATGAGATCGAGACTCTAATCCAACAAGGGCATCTTGGTCGCCACATCAATGACTGGCAAGATCGGGATGAAGTTAGTTAGGATTGGCGTCTCCTTGAAGAACCACACGACAATTAGCTAACTGTAGAAACAATCAACACCATTTTTAGAGGTCCTACAGCTGGAGGTGCCAGCTCATCAAGAGGTCATGGTTAGAATAGCCAAGTACGGGATGCCACACCAAAGAGACAAAGGACTAGGGAAGTAATCTTCTTCTCCGATGTTGATTTAGAGGGAGTTCACACCTCACAATTGATGATGCTATTGTGATTTCTCTTACTATTGCTAATTATGATGTAAGAAGAATTTTAGTTGATAACGGAGGCTCGACTAATGTGTTATTTCATAATACCTTTCAAAAGATGAACTTATCTATAGATTGGCTGAGGAGAATTAATTTTTCTAGTATCTATTTTTTGGGAGATTCCATTCCTATTGAAGGCATCATCAATCTTCTTGTCATTTTTGGTCACAAACCATGCCAGGCAACTGCGAAGTTGGACTTCTTGGTAATTAAAGTCCTTTGCTTATAATGCAATTTTAGGTCAGCCTAGATTAACTACCTTTCGAGTTGTGGTGTCGACCTACAATTTATTGATGAGGTTCACCACAAAGCATGGAGTTAGCGGGGTCCAAGGTGACCAAGCATTGGCTCGTCAATTCTACATGGCCACACTCCAAGGAAAAAAGCCTATTGAAATGCTCTCTATTGAAAGCTTGGACGTTTGAGATGAGTTGAAAGAACAATGAGGAGAATCAGCTGAGGAGCTCATTTCCATTCATCTCAATGAAGAAGATGTAAGCCAAACAATTCAGATCAGTTCCTAGTTGGATGAAATGACATGAACTCAACTCATTAGCTTCCTTTGAGCAAATGCAGATGTTTTCATTTGCTCGCCTCCAACATGCTAGGTAAGTTCTGATGTTATTGTTCATAAGCTTAATGTGGACCTGGTGTATGGACATGTATGACAGAAGTAGAGAAGCTTCTCCTTGGAGAGACAATAAGTCATTGATGAGGAGGTTGACAAGGTTTTGAAGGCTGGCTTTGTTCATGAGGTCAACTATCCTGATTGGCTAGCTAACATCATTCTGGCAAACAAGGCAAACCAAAATGATGGAGCTGCATTGACTATACCGATCTCAACAAAGTATACTCGAAGGATAGCTTTTTTTTCTCAAGGATCGATCAGCTCATAAATACAACCTCACGACACCAGCTACTGAGTTATATGGATGCCTTCTTGAACTAATGATCAGACCAAGATGGTCCTCAAGGACAAGGAGAGAACCACTTTTACCACTGACAAATGTCTTTATTATCACAAGGTCATGTCTTTTGGCTTGAAGAATACAGGAGTAACTTATCAACAACTAGTCAACGAGATTTTCAAAGAACAGATTGGTAGACATATGGAGGTTTATATTGATGATATGCTTGCGAAGGGTTGGGAACCCGAGCATCATATCACCGTTTCAGAAGAAGCTTGTTCAACTTCGAGGAAATACCATATGAAGCTCAATCCAAACAAATGTGCTTTCGGAATCACCTAAAATTTTTTTTTGGGCTCCATGGTGTTATAGTGAGAGATTGAGTTGAACCCTAAGAAGATCCAAGTTGTACGAGAGATCTCACCATCGAAGACAATAAAGGAGGCACAACATTTGGTAGATCCGATAATTATCCTCAGTAGACTTGTATTAAGATCAGTCGAAAGATGCCTTTATTTTTTTAAAACAGTGATGCAAATGAGAAACTTTCAATGGACCGAGAGTGTCAGATTGCTTTCCATCAACTTAAAGAATATCTCGGCTCACCATCTCTTCTCACCAAGCGAAGTCAAGAGAGATGCTTTATTTGTATTTGGTAGTCTCTCTATTGGCCATGAGCATGGTGCTAATCTGAGAAGAAGGAATTCAAAAGCCGATCTATTATATTAGTAAAACCCTTTTAGGTGCTGAGATAAGGTGTATGAGGCTGGAGAAGATAGCCTACGCTCTCATTATTTTATTTTGGAGACCGTGTCAATACTTTTAAGCCCACTCAATCACTATTCAAATTAATTGATCAATGAAGCAAATTTTGTAGAAGCCAAAAATTTCATGATGATTAGCAAAATGGGCTATCGAGCTTAGAAAATTCGATCACTACCAGCAAAATGGGCTATCGAGCTGATTTTTTGTGGAGTGTGCCATTCCCGAGGATGAACAAAAGGAGAATACACCCGAGGTGTTCTAGATTCTTCATATGGATGGATTTACTAGCTCAGGTGGAAGTGGAGCTGAGCTGATCATGACCAGCTCGAATGAATTGGTCATAGAATATGGTTTGCGGCTTGATTTCACAACTTTAAATAATGAAGTTAAGTACGAAACCCTCATCGTCGGTCTCAAACTTGCCAAAGAGCTCGGGGTGCAACATTTAAAGGCCTTAGCGATTCTCATCTTGTTGTTGGTTAAATTTGAGGAGAATAAGAAGCACAGGGTCCTTCAATGGTGAAGTACTTACAAATGATAAAAAATATCTTCTTTGCCTTTTTAGAGTTTGAAGTTCCACAAATTCTTAAGTCACAGAATGCTAAAACTGATCTCTGTATAGGTCCACTTGACTATGGTATAGGCCAAAGTACCCGACCTCAGTTTTGTTCGAAGTCTCGGTGCTACCCGAAGTGCCATTCTGGTCCAGTCGAGCAATGAAAAAAAGCTACATATCTTTCATTAAAGTCTGTTTAGAAATAGTTAATGCCCATCAAGAACGTGGCTACGACCTTAGTGGCAGTTATGACCCATTACGATTGGTTGTCCGTTACAGCACGATCAGAATAGTTAATTCCTACCCACGTGTGACCTAGCACCCGTCGCCAAGTAGTTAAAGCACGTCTAGCCAATCTGGGCAATGATGCCGAGCACCCTCTATAAAAGGGGATGAATAGGGGACCTTTAGGTAAGTTCTGTCCTCTCCACTCTTTCTTTCTCAAAAAACTTTGACTCTCTCTCTTCCACCATTTTTCTAGAATCTGACTGACTTAAGTGTCGGAGGGTTTTCCGTCGAGCAACCTCCGACAAGAGGACTTCCTTTTCTAGTTTCAAGTCGGTTAGAGATCACCAAGTGAATCTCAACCCGAGTTCAATCAATCATCACCAGCACACCGTCCATCTGCCCAGTTTGGCAGATTGGAGTGTATTCGATCTTACCAGTTCACATCGGTAACTTTACTGATCTCAATACTTCGGCTCGAATTTTAGAAGCAACAATGGATAGTATCATGAAAATTTTAATAATTTGCCAAAGCTAAATTTGTAGCATTGCTGTACTTTAGGCACATGAGCATCTTATCAATGGCTTGGTGTTGTACTGTAGGCATGTGTTAGAATACGCAGGTAATTTCTCAAAAAATATTTGAGAAAAATATCAAATTAAGAAAAAAAAAGTTATAGAGTTTCTAGATTATATAATTTTACGTGGGCATGATATGAATAAAATAAAAAAATTGTCTTTAAGCAACCCTTATGGGTGCTACATCACTCATCAGATACTATTGAGAAATAACCTGCACAAAGTTTAAAGGGCTTCATACTATTTAGATAAATAGTTTATTTATTTCTCCATTAGCAAGCTGTGCATTTCAACTTGCGTCTACCTCCGCATATTATTCTTTTATGAAAGTTAGAATATTTTTGCCAAACTAATTTTTTGAAGAGGAGAATATTTTGGGGATTTTGCGTCGGCAGCTTGCAATGGTGGTATTCTCCATCGCTTCCGACCCCACCATCACAAATTATCACGAAACAAACGTACATAAACTTCGCGGAGAGTGGGAAGGGGCGAGGGAAGAATAGGGAGGGGTGGTTGGCTCCCCGCGTGGGCCCACTCCCGCGTGATCACGGCGTATAGAACCGTTGACCGTGGGTACTTGCAAGGGATATGCCCCGGGCGGATGCCGTTACGCTCGCCTCATTCGCACACCGTTAAATACCGCCCTCCTGACCCCGGGGCTCCTCGTTCCATCTTCCCTTCTCTCGACGCATCAGTCTTCTTCTCCGGGAAGAGGTTTGTGATCTCTCTCTCTCTCTCTCTCTCCCTCTCCCCTGCCGTGTTCTTTTAGATTGGACGATTTTCCCCCCATCTGTGATGTGTTCATGCTTGTTAAATTGAATTTATCAAATAGTTTGGCATAAAAATAAAAAAATTCTTTCCCGAATTTTATAGAGATGGGCAATTTCTTCATAAATTTTTATATCTAACTTAGACATAATAACGACATAAATATATGGTTTCATACTTGACTACCTAGCTAGTAATTAGTATAGCTGTTTTCATCCATCATGAATGGTTTGTGGGATGTTTTGAGTTTGAAGAGGTGGCGTTCTCTTTCGTTTCTTTATCTTTTTCGAGTTGATATATCTTATCAGAGTCCTTTTTCCCATCTAGTTCCTGTGGTCTCGGAACTATACTAATCTCTTTTATCTCTATAATTTCACTTTAATAGTTCCTCCATATCTTTCTCTTCCTTCACCCAATCCCTTCTTCTTAGGATCCACAAATAAACAGCCAAAATAAACATATCTCACAACTTGCGTTTCTGGATTCACCTTGGGGAGGCATATCTGGAGTCTTTTACTGCCTTCTTTATGGTTCGTCTACTCTTTTGTCCCCTTTGTCTCCTTCTCTTGGCTCCTCTTTCGAGTCTCACCGACTGTTAGTCACATGTTCTCTGGATTAAATGGACAAGTTATAATATTATATTTATAATTGCGTCCATGGTTTTAACCTTGTCTATCTAAGCCTTCGTCTCTTTTCTGATATCTGATATCAATTGCAACACTCTTTTGTGAAGAAGAAGAAGAAGAACAAGAGAGGAGGAAGATGGCTAGAGACCAGCTCCAGGTGCTGAACGCACTAGATGTTGCCAAGACACAGTGGTACCACTTCACGGCCATCGTTATTGCCGGCATGGGCTTCTTCACCGACGCCTACGACCTCTTCTGCATCTCCTTGGTGACCAAGCTCCTCGGCCGGATTTACTACTACGATGGCTCCAGCACCCCCGGCTCGCTCCCGCCGAACGTGGCGGCCGCCGTCAACGGCGTGGCCTTCTGCGGTACGCTCTCCGGCCAGCTCTTCTTCGGGTGGCTCGGCGACAAGATGGGCCGGAAGAAGGTCTACGGCGTCACCCTCATGCTCATGGTGATCTGCTCCATCGCCTCCGGCCTCTCTTTCGGCCACACCGCCAAGGGCGTTATTGCCACCCTCTGCTTCTTCCGCTTCTGGCTTGGCTTCGGCATCGGCGGTGACTACCCGCTCTCCGCCACCATCATGTCCGAGTACGCCAACAAGCGCACCCGCGGAGCCTTCATCGCCGCCGTCTTCGCTATGCAGGGTTTCGGCAACCTTTCCGGCGGAATCGTCGCCATCATCATCTCCGCCGCCTTCAAGGCCCGCTTCAAGGCGCCGCCATACGACGTCGACCAGGTCGCCTCCACCGTCCCCCAGGCCGATTACGTCTGGCGGATAATTCTCATGATCGGCGCCCTCCCGGCGGTGCTCACCTACTACTGGCGGATGAAGATGCCGGAGACCGCCCGGTACACCGCGCTCATTGCTAGGAACGCCAAGCAGGCTGCCTCCGACATGTCGAAGGTGCTCCAGGTCGAGATCGTCGAGGAGCAGGAGAAGGTGGAGCAGTTCACCAAGAACGCGGCCGGCAACTTCGGCATCTTCTCGAAGGAATTCGCCCGCCGCCACGGCGTGCACCTCCTCGGCACCGCCACCACCTGGTTCCTCCTCGACATCGCCTTCTACAGCCAAAACCTCTTCCAGAAGGACATCTTCAGCGCCGTCGGCTGGATCCCCAAAGCCGCCACCATGAACGCCCTCGAGGAAGTCTTCAAGATTGCCCGCGCCCAGACCCTGATCGTCCTCTGCGGCGCCGTCCCCGGCTACTGGTTCACCGTCGCGTTCATCGACATCATCGGCCGGTTCAAGATCCAGCTCATGGGCTTCTTTATGATGACCGTCTTCATGCTCGGCCTCGCCATCCCCTACCACCACTGGACTACCAAGGGCAACCACATCGGCTTCATCGTCATGTATGCGTTCACCTTCTTCTTCGCCAATTTCGGGCCCAACAGCACCACCTTCATCGTGCCCGCCGAGATCTTCCCGGCGAGGCTGCGGTCGACGTGCCACGGGATCTCCTCGGCCGCAGGGAAGGCGGGCGCCATCGTCGGGGCGTTCGGTTTCCTGTATGCGGCGCAGAACCAGGACAAGGCCAAGGCCGATCCCGGCTACCCGGCCGGCATTGGCGTCAGGAACTCGCTATTCCTGCTGGCAGGCTGCTGCCTCTTGGGCTTCTTCTTTACCTTCTTGGTGCCGGAGGCCAAGGGAAAATCTTTGGAAGAGATGTCCGGGGAAAATCAAGATGAAGAAGATCAGATTGCCGAAACAGCTAATTACCACAGGACTGTCCCTGTTTAGATTTACTTTGAGGGCATGATTTAGCTGCATGCAACTCTGTGTCTAAGAATTATCAGATAGTTTTTATAGGACAAAAAAAAAAAAAAGTCATCTAGAATGCTTATTCACAGTTCTCGCTATATGTAAACTATTTTTGTTGATATTTGTTGTCTAGTCCATCTCATTTTGGAGAAAAAAGAGTGATGAGATCGTCATCAATACCTGGTTCTAGATGTTGCATGCTTGCCATGTTTCTCCTCTTGGTTGCCTGGCAAAATAGCGCCCACTAGACTTGACTTTGCTGACCTCGAGGGGATAAGCCGTGGCGGAAGTCCATACAGTATTTTTCTTTTTATATGCTTATGTATCCAGATAAAGGATTTACTGAAGCATTGCTTTAGAAACCTGATTTCTGATTCAAAAAAGAATTAATTATATAGACGGAGCTGAATTGTCTGGTGAACGAGATGCTGCAAGTTAGAAGAATTGGAGCCCTTATGTCTTCACTCTGAAACTATGGCATGTGATTCTCAAATTAAAGTTTTGATTTTTATGTTGCACAATACTCGCCACATGTTGGTTCCCTGGTTGGCTTGGCACTTCGTGGAATTAGCGTATGTTGTTTGCTGCTTCTGCTCCCTTGGTTACCAGAAAACCAGGGAAGAACTCCTTGGCAGAGGTGTTGGCCAGAGCCTTTGGTCAGCGTTTTTGAAGCATTGTTTTGTAAATCAAATAATATGATAGTACTTACACATTAATCAGCTGATTACTACAAACTTTGTTAGCGATTTATTGAGGTGTCGGAGAGAGCTGTGCGTTCCTCTAGACTATTTGGCCCTTTGTACAGATTAGTGAAGTTGGGAGCCATTGGTGGGTCAGGATAGACTTCGGAAATGTCGATACAGCGCTACTATTCAATGCTACAGCAGCTTGTGTCAGGTACTTTAAAGAAGAGGGTTTAGGCTAGCTGTCATGTAGAAGTCCCCACCGAGACAGGGCAACTGTTACTATTGCAATCAAAATCTCGGCAATCAGGTAGAAGCAAACATTTTCTTCCCCTTGTTTTCTCGTAATTGACTTATTTCCTCATTTTAATTTGTGTTTTTATTTCTTAAATTTCATTTTAAGGTGCATCAAAAGGCTGGAGAAATCTGGTGAACATCTTGCGGATACCATATGGGCCAGGTATAGGCCAAAATATTTGTCATTGGAGAAAGCATACGGCAACTCCGATGCTACCCTCAAAGAGAAAAGAAATTATACTCTACACCGCATCACCATGCATCAATCAGAATTGTCTCATTTTTATAGACTCTATTCATTATATGCTCGTTCCGCACCGTCACGTTGCAGAATATAATTTGCCCATAAAGAAGGATTACAGCTAGAAATTCCCGGCTTTCCCAATATTTAACCTTCAGATGCGAGATTCTTCTTTCAGCAAACTAGGGAACGGAGAGCCATCCTTTTGTTGTGCTCTACCACTGTAGTGGAACTGGATTCTTTTCCCTTTCATTCATGCAATCAGAGGTTGTGGGGTCCCGAATACTAAGACCAGTCCAGATGCACATAAAGGGCTCCTTCCTTGGAAAGCACGTTGGCTGCTCGACCACATGAAGTCCTTACCTAAGTCCGGGCTCTTAAATAATCGATACCTGAAGACTGAAGTCTGGCCTGGAGACTTGGAAAGCACTTGTGCTGCTCCACCACATGATCTTCTTAGCCCAATCCAGATATATGTTCCGAACTTGGGTCACATGTAATGCCCTAGGTCAGTGGTTTGTGAGCTTGAATTGTATGGGCAATCTGGTTTCAGCTAGAGCTGAGCTTAAGACTAGTATGTTCCGTAGAGCACAAGCTAGGCTGATGGTGAGCCTGACATCACCCTTGCAAAAGCCGGACATCTCTACACCCTACTAGTATGGTTGCTTTGGAAGTTCAGCCTGGTGTACATGGGTAAGGCTGTGGCACTGGAGATCGCCTAATTGCAACCAAGTTCTGCTCAAATATTTGCATTGGAACCCACCTCATTCATGTATATATACAAGCTGTATTTGATTAAACTTGGAGACCTGCAGCTCTCTGAATTCTAGTCCATGTGGATATGAAGCAATCTGGCCAGCTTGCACTCAATGCCGCTCATCATCATCATCATCTTCTTCTTCTTATAAGTTACAAGACAAATCTGGAGACATTTCACAAAGCCTAAGCTCCCTAGTTGAGCAACTGGTAAAAGATAGGACCATTGACTCCATATACTGCTAAGAATCACATGTGAGGTTTAGTCTCATATGGAATAATTAGTAGGAGGTGGATGGATTAATAGATGATTGGGTACAAAATTTAATGGCTTAATTTTTTAAAATTGAATGAAGTTTCAACATATATATTAAGTTATTTTGGTATTAATACTCCATCTCTCTAATATATATAACATGGCTCATTGGTATTGGTGACCTGCTATCATATATATATACATTACATATAGGTGGTGTTTTGTAACCCAAATGGAATCACCAAGGTGATCTCAGATCATTAGTGATCTTTATCTCAGGATAATTTGATCCCCAATGATCTAAGATCAACAAGTTTGGTATGCTATATTTTGGTGATTAAAAATTCTTAAGAATTTACGGATAACCTATTTAGTATTTCATGAAAATTCAAAATCACTTACCATATAATACCAAAACTATCAATATATTCCATAAAAATATATTTAGTAATTATATAAATATATTATAATAAAAAATTAATATATTTATTAATATATTAATTATTAATATAATATATTTATTAGTCCTATAAATTATTAATCCTATAAAGATATATTAATTGTTATTATAGAATTAATATTTTTATTTGTCCTTATAATATATTATTTTGAACCAATATTTGTTTTGATTGGGAAAAGAAGGCAAATAGAAGTAACATATTAAATAATTTTATTATATAAATATAAAGTATAATAATATATTTCTACTATAATTTAAAATTATCATTGAATAGTAATATGACAATAATATGATTAATAATATATATCATAAATACAATATATATAATATTAATATAACATAATGCCATATATATACTAATATAATATATTAATAGTATATTGACATGTCTATTTTTTTCTGGATTGAAGGATATTTTTGTCGTCAAATTTCAGCCCAAGATCACTATAGTGATCTTGGATTTCCGACCTCAAAAGGCTAGGTATCCTATTACTGGGTTGAGTAGTGATTTAAGAAGTAGAGGCGATTTAGGATCATTGCCATGTAAGATCATCATGGTGCAACCAAATATGGTGATATCATTACCTCCACCTACATCACCTTTGATCTTGGGATGATTACCCTCTTACCAAATGCCCCTATACTGTAAATGTGTGTGTGTGTGTGTGTGTATATATATAATGCATGTTTCTATGTGAAAAATGTATGACCTTTGGAATCTATAGAAGAATTGCCTTACACCTTAGATCTTGGCTGGAAGAATAAAATAGATGAACACAAGCACTTTACAACTTTCCATTAAAATATAATGGGCCCCTGCCTTACAAGCCTTACAAGCCTGGAACGTATGGGTAAATTAATTAGATTTTATCCTATTTCCCACCGCGGCATTAGGCAGCATTGTATTTAAGTACTCCCAATCTTCGCAAATGGTATTGCCCAATCATAGTAGCCTGCTGAGTTTAGTCATTATAATGGATAAACTATATTTGCAAAATCTTGCCTTCTACTAGATAATTTTGAAAAACAACATAGAGCAGTAACAAAAATAATGGTTTCATTTAATTAAATTTCTTTTCGCATGTTATAATATCACTTGTTATTGTCGCCGTGGACATCATCGTCATAGTGGTGGGTTTACAGATTAGTTCAAGAAGATTGAGTTTTATTCTTTTTAATATGCCATTCTAATGAATAAGAAAGTTGGAAATTAAGGCTCGAATAAATTTCTGTCATTAGGCACTTATGATTATTAGATTTAGTTGGTATGATTGTGGCCATCCAAACCCTTCCCATATAACATCTTTTCTTGAAGATGTAACAAACAATATATTGCTTAATAATATCCTCAAATTTGTCTAGCCATAAGCCTAACAAACAATAGCTACAACAATATTCCAACCTTTCCTAATTCTTCTAGAAATAGGAGTCCTTCAAAGGATCAATATCGAAGCGAGAACTAGAGAGGGGGCAAAATTTCAAAGCCCAAAAAATGGCTCCTTATCTAGTTATAAAAAATATTTAAAAAAATGATCACCGCTCGAGCTTGGGTGTAAAAAAATATTAAATTTTATATAAGCCCAATCAAAAATTTGATTAAAAATAAATAGAGTTTAGGCCCAAGGCCCAATTTATGATCAACCCTATTAGAAAAAGAAGCGAGCCATAAAATGATGGTCTGTAGTCGCCATCGGCAAACTGCACAAGGGACAAGAAGTCACCATTATTAATTTCATTTCGTTCTCTCAATGAAATGAACCTTGTGGGATTTAATCATTTAATTAATTTTTTGTTGTTCTCGAGAATAATGGTGACGAAGGTCACCATCATGCATGCCATGACAAACATGAAATGATGAGTACTAAGTTCTAATGCAAAGGTAGGCCAGAACTAAAAAAAAAAGTTCTCATGCGTTTTATTAGACTAGGCACAACAACCATAGATTAAAAATTTATCAATTCAAACTTGATTTATTTATTAAATAATCAAAAATTCAAAATTCGTATATGATGTTTTTATTAAATAGGCAACACAATCTGACCAACCATATATTGAATTATTTAGAGGAGCTTCCTCTGTTTTATTGGTGCAATAAGGCAAGCATGCGTGCTTTGCATGACATTCATGCAGACCGTTTGAACTATCTTTCTGTTGACTTTTGTTCGTTATGTACTTGCAATTTAAACCTCCACTTCCATCTTTGTAAGATTGTATAAGATTAGATTACGTGGTGGATTAAAGCAAGCTTGAAGTCATGCTAGAAGATTTTATGGTAGATTAGAGGAGCTTCCTTTATTTTATTGGAGCAATAAGGCAAGCAGGCATGCTTTGTGCGGCATTCATGCAGTCCGTTTGGACTAACTTTCTGCTGACTTTTGTTCACCATTTTCACATGCAATCAGATATTTTCATCTCTCCCTCCCTCTCTCTAAGAATAATCCAAATTGTTAAATATGATGTACCACCTTTAAACTGTTTACAATATAAAATTTTATGATTTAAAAGCTCCTAATCTATATATCAAATGATCTAAAATGAATAATTAAAATAATATGAAATGATATCCATTTTTACGTACTTGGTGCATAAGTTAGGAACCTCCAAATTACATAATTTTTTAGATTCAAATAATTTAAAGATAATAGATCGTTTTAAATCATTCGGAACATCAATATTGGAACCCCATCTTCTGATTTCATCTGAATCAACTCCCGATCTACGTTATTTATAGATATATAGCATCAAGGAGTACCCAAGCAATATAAACCGACATGCTGCCCAAAATCTTATCTTAGAGGAGAACTACAGCATCTGCAAACTTGGTCAAGTTGTATGTTTTTGAAGCTTTGGATGTGTTTTTGAAAGTTGGCACATCCGATCTGCCATTTTCTTTGAAATATTAGTGCAAATCTAGCTTGTTGAACAACCTTCACAAACACTCCAAAGCAAGTAGGACTAGCCTACTTCAAAAGAGGACATGATTTTTCTATTTGATTCATTCAAATGCCGACATGTCTCACAGGAGCTTCATGTCAAGGCTGATTAAATTTTTTTTTTGAATTATAAATATAAATAATTGATATAAATATATACTAATTGTAATGACTATTATAACTAATTAATATAAAAAGGTAATCATAATATTTTACTAGTATATTATAAATATATTAATATAAATAATATATATATAAATATATTAATATTTATTTTAATTAATATATATAATAAATATATTAGTTTTACTATTTATTAATATATATTAATATCATATTAATACAATTAATGTAATAAATATATAATATAATTAATCCAATATGAATACAATATAAGTGGAGCCATTTTCATCAAGTAATGATAATTTTAGAATCTTCACTAATCTGGTGTAGGAAAAGAATACTACATCTTAATGATATTTATTTTACCTTCTCTTTCAAAATATTTATTATTTATTTTACCATCTATTTAATCCTTTTTTTATACTAACTATAGTTAGAGGTGTACAAGAAATACTAGCTGAACCGCAAAGCCAACCTGAACCAGTCTCTTTGGTTCGGTTTATATCATTTTTTTAAAATTAGGTTTGGTTTCGATTTGAGAAAGTCTTGAACTAAAAAAATTCAGTTCGATTTCGGTTTGAGTTTTTAGAAGACCGATTCAAACCAACCCAATCCGACCTATGTATATATAGACAAATATATAATGAAATTGGCCCAACCCAACCTAACTTGACCTGAACCACACACACACCCACCCACACACACACAGATATATATATATATATATATATATATATATATATATATATATATATATATATATATATATATATATATATATATATATATATATATATATATATATATATATATATATAGGGAATTAATAACCTACTCTCTGTTATGGTAGGTTATCAATCTATCCATTTTTTATTGGACAAAAAATACCCTTACTTCCTATATCTTTTAAGGGTATTTTTTATCTTTTAAGGGTATATATATATATGGGACAAAAAACATGAGTTAATATGGAATTATGAAAAGATAAAAAATATCCTTAAAAGTTATAGGAAGTAAGGGTATTTTTTGTCCAATAAAAAATAGATAGTTTGATAACCTACCATAACAGAGAGTAGGTTATCAATCCCCATATATGTGTATATATATATATATATGTATGTATGTATATATGTGTGTATATATATGTATGTATGTATGTATATATGTATATATGTATATATATATGTGTGTGTGTGTGTATATATGTATATGTATGTATATGTATATATATATTAATTTCTTTTTTTTTTATATTTTTAATTATAAAATAGAATGTTATATTTAAACTTAGCTCAGGTAGTTTAGTTTAGCTTAGTCCATTAAATATCAATTCTATATAAAGTGGACGTTTTTATGTTTAAACTTTGCATAGTCTATTGAATATCAACTCGGTATACTGAACCAAAATTTTCAAATAGGTTTCAAATAATTTTTGTAGATGGTTGGTTCGTTTTTTATTTTAGTTTTAGAAAGCCAGTTTAAATCAGTTATTTTTGAAGTTTTGCTCCAAACTGATCCAACCCAATTTGTGCATATCCTTAAGTATTATAATCTGATATGGATTATTGTTTTTATGCCAGATTATCTCCAATCAAACGAACTACTAGCATTTTAACTATTTTTGTAATATGTAAAAAATATAGATAGCTATTTCTAAATGTTATCCAAAAAATAATTAATTAGAAAAGTACCCAGGACCATGCTTGCTGATACCTAGAAGGCCGGCCCTTTATTCAGAAAGGACAAAAATATTTAAAATAACAGAACCAAGAAAGGTCTTTAGTGTAATGATACAAGCCCCTTTTCAAGCATGGTAGCCGTCACGATAGTTGGACCAACTGTGCACCACCCATGTTCGTCAATTTTCGCATGGTGTTATTTCTCTCTACAAGAACGATCCCAAGACTCCACAAAGCCAACCAGAGATCCTAAGACGTTTGGGCTGGCCATCCACTCATAAACTCTTAGAGATGAGGAATCCGGGGACACCTTTCAATTTCTTACTATGTGCTCTCCTTTCCCTACTCATCCTCCAATCGAGTTTCTCGGCATTTCACATAGTTGGTAAGTGTTTCCTTGGGAAAATGTTGATTTACGATATCACTTAGCTAGTCAATTGGTTGCATATAATTTGATCCCTGCAATATGATGGCAAGTTTGTAGTAGTAATAGCTCAGACCCAAAGCAAATCTAGATTGGACAAGTTTGTAGTAACTGTCACAACTTAGGACTGTTGGGAAATGTATTCTCAATGTCAATTGTCAGCATGTTGATGATTGACTTTTGTAAAATGAATTGACAAATTAATAAAGTGTTATTTGGTATTATTTTATCATACATCTTTAAATGAACTCTTATATGATGAAGTCCTTAGAACTTAATTTATGATAAAGGAGGATTTATCTGCAGGTCCTTAAACCTGTTCGCGACCAAATAATATGCTGTTAATAGGATGACAGCATTATCGAGATTAGGTCGTTGTGTGACATATACATTGGTTGTTCTCTTAACCAAGAAGTGTGGAGATACTGATATTTCACACAGGTGAAGTGTAGGAGTACATTTCACTGAACGTGACCAATTCCGGAATGCTCTACTGTCAAGAATTGTTCCGAGTGGATATGGGTATAAGTATCCCTCAGACTTGAGATCACCACAGTGATTAGCAAGCAACTCACTGTACTTTGACCCCTCCTGAAAATAGGAGATAATGCTTTGTGTTCAATTTAGCAAAACATAGGCCAGGGTAATCCTTGTGATGAGTCACAGGATTTTTAAAGTTGATCACATAGTGGATGTACTGATTAGAGAGTTGACAGAACTCTGAGGTAATCCTAGCATTAGGAGTCAAAGGGATGAATTATACAGTAACCATAGTCCATGGTTCTAGAATATTTGCTTCGCATATATTCGGCCTATCCGGACGTCGGGTACCATTGCTAGATAGTCACATCGATTAGTGCAAGAAGCTGTTCCCGTACTACCGGCTTAGGTTCGAACCTGTGAGGTCATACGTATAGAAGTTTCCTGATTGATCAAGATAGCTGATAGATGATTGAGAATCATTCTGGGATAATTTGGTCAATTCGATTGGCAAATTATCCTATAAAATAATTAAGGTAATTATTGGAGGATTAATTAGTAATTGGATTACTAATAAACTCAATTTGATTGAGTATTTGGACTAAGGATTAGTCAAATTAAATTGGATTCAATTTTGAGTTCAATCAGAATTTTTGACCTGATTGGAGTCGACTCGAGATGGGCTGGGGTCGACTCTCTCAGAATCCACAGAAAACGTTTTCTGTTTTTCCAAGTGGAGTCGACTCGAGTTTTCTTGGAGTCGACTCGAGCTATGAAGGGGTCGACACGCTGGGCGTATCAGAGAAATTATTCTATGTCGTCTCAGCCGGAGTCGACCCAAGAAGTTTTGGAGTCAACTCGAGGTGACTTGGAGTCGACTCGAAGATCGGGAAGGTTGACTCCTTCCGAAAAATCTGGAGTTCGCAAATGTTCTGAACTTCCGGGATTCGATCCAGAAGTGGTTTTTCAATGAAATCTCGTGGGATTTTGATCGTGGAACATGTGGAAGAATGGGTAGATGATGATGGAAGATCATCACCACACATTTTGATCCTATCTTATCCGCATGAACCATATGTTGTTTGAATTCAAAATTCAAACAAGATAAGATCTATATTATTGCAACCATCCCCTTCATACGCCAACAAGATACCGTATTTCACCCGAATTTCGAATTCAAAGAATCAGATGGCCTGACTATAAAAGGAAGAGTTCCTTGTGTTGCCAAAATCATGAAAAATTGTAGAAGGGAAAAACCAAAGGAAAAGAAAGAAAACAAAAAGAGTTTTCAGCCTTTCCATTCCGACCACTCTGAATCCTTTTTAAGTTCATTTTGAAATAGCTACCATTCCTCCAAGTTCTTCCAAAAAGGCGGATCAAAGGTTGATCGCGATCGGGAAGATCAATATTCATCCATAAGGAAGATTCTGCACAAGCTAGCACTTCTGTGGGATTAGATCATTCCAGGAGCTTCGCGTGGATCACTCGTAGAGGCTAAACAAGTGTGTGGCTACGAAGCTCTAGCATCAAATCCAATACTTTCTGATTTTATAGAGGTATAAAACTAAATCCAAAGATATCTCTTATAGGTTCCAATCCCCGAGGGTTAAACCTCTTTTGGGGCTCTTCACAAAGTAATCTTCAGAGCCTATTCGATGGGCATTCGAAGATCAGTTGGGTGATTAGATTAATTAAGTTTAGAACTTAATTTATAATCTCATTTCAGATCTGAATTTAATCATGCAATGATTTTAGCATAATCGTTTAAACGATCTTCGCAAATTGATCATGAATACTTGTAGTGGCAAATTGAAATTTGATTTCTTATGCATGCTAGAATTAAAATATTTAATTCGGTTTTCCGCTACATTTCAAAATTAAAAGAACTACGTGTGGCTTGATCCCCCTTGTGAAGGGGTACATAGACAACCCAAATAGATACAGTCATTGATTTTGAAAAAAATTTAAAATTTCAGCATGCTATCACTGCTAGCATCATCGATCCCTTTCAAGGACCTTACCCAAAATAACTAGCCGGAAGGTATTATTTAGGTTTTTTGATCCTGTATAGTACTCAAGATTTACCCAGCAAATAACCGATATGGGAGTAAACATACGCCCACACGGATCCTCACATGCTCCCCTCATTTACATCCTGACGTCCTCGTCAGGCTAAAGGTTCAAATCTATTCAAATCTAAGCACAATCACCATGATCGGCTCGTGATCAGCCCCAATGGATTCATGCTGCAGTGTCCCCTAGTCCACATAGGTTATGTGCTGGGTCTGTTCTGATACTATTATGTCATAACTCAGAACCTCACTCAAAATGACTAGCCAGAAGGTATTATTTGGATTCTTTGATCCTGTATAAGTACCGAAGATCTACCAGCGTATAATCGATGTGGGACTAAACATACGCCCGCACGGGTCTTTATAGTAATAGCTTCATTAATATAATAAAGCCTTATATGATTGGTTGTCATGTAATCTCATTATTATTATTTTTTCAAATTTTTATATTAATTTCTTCTCTTTTTCTGTAAAGATAATTTTTCTCACATTATCTCTTCCTTGGAATTTAAAAATACAACTTTGAGAAAAGAGGAATTCATTAATGCTATTACCTGGGAACGAAATGATAGGATAATTGTCCATTGTAAAGAAATTGGAGTAACTCATCACTGGGTTTGAGCTCCGAATGTCATCCAAATCAAGTTCAAATCTTCTACAAACCTGATAGTAGGTAATTCCTATATTCGAACACAACCCCGAACACTACAGATAAGCATGCATGGTGTGCTCCGTTCCCTATACACCCCAAAGACCATCAACAGAAAGATAACAAAGTAGTCCTTTTTGCCATGGTTATAACATAATATTTTTCAGTCTTTGTTAAAGATGTCTACAGTTATATTCACTTAGCATCAAATTATAGATAATCTTATGCTAGACACCTTAAATGTAGGGAACTCATTAATTTTGTCTTCTGTGTGGCAGGAGCCGAGGAGTATTTTGACTATGATGAAGATAGTGCATTTGGGCCTCAACACTGGGGAGATCTGGATCCGGATTGGGCAACCTGCCAAGATGGGAAAAAGCAATCACCAATAAATATAAATCATGAGATTATTGAAGTGGATTCGAGTATTGGAAGCTTGATGACAAGTTACAACAGCACTTTTGCAATTATGCAAAATACGGGCCATTACATATTGGTAAGAAGTAGAACATGAACAAGAAGGGGAAATAAAAGAACCAGTAATCTCATCTTTTTATTTTCTGTTGCTAAATAGAAGGGCTAAAGTCCCTCTAAACATATTCGTTAAATCAATGAAAAGATATTACTATGTTTTACATTGTTTTTAGGTTTTATTTTACTCTTTTTTCTATGATTTTTTATAAAAATTTTGTTCATATAATTTCTTTTTTATTTTTCTTATGTGAATGTAGATTAACTGGACAGAAGGCGCAACACCTGGTGCAGGATCTCTCTTGATTGATGGCAAGGACTATGTTCTTCAACAATGTCATTGGCACTCACCCTCTGAGCATACATTTTTTGGTGAGAGGTACCTTTCTATAACTCCATCTCCACCCTTTTTTTTGGTAACATAAATTTGTTATAGGGAGGGTGACACTGTGTGGCCTTGAAATTGGATTTATACATTTCAAAAATGCTTTAGTAACTCAAAAATGTCATTAAACAAGTCACTTGGTGCGATGTATTCTAATTGCTCCCTTTGAATTGCTATCATCAACTGTGCCATTTAATGAAGCAAGGTGATTCAGTGATTGGTATAAAGCACCTGAATGACTATTCTGAGTTACTTTAGCATCACTCCATATGCATTTTGTATGTTAATTATTTGCTATCTGATGTTTTATTATTCTTGAGCCCAAAATTGGGCCCGGCCCAACCATTCGACCTGACACACTGTGTCACTATGCCTAAGTCCAGCGGATGGGTCCAACAGGATGGGCCAAATTTGCCCAGGTCTAGCCGGCCCACATTCTACATGCCTGGAGTAAGCTTTGAGCAAATAGAAGTTGAAGAACTCTTCAGAACATGAGTCAAGAAAAAACTTCTATAATTATATGGCATTCTATGAAAAATAAACCCTTTTCTAGAATAAGATATATGTTAGCATGTCGCTTAACTCAAAATGTGTTTTACAGTTTTCAAGTAACAACACATCTTGGAGGTGTAAAAACCAATGATTTTAGTTAATGTTACTTTATTTGATTTAATGTAATAACTCAAGGCCTCATCTTAAAACTCTTGAGATGTGCTTTGCCCTTTCAAGTTACAACATGCCTTAGAGGCTTAAGACTATGGATTTCAATTAACAATGCTTTTTTTGATTTAGTATAACATTAATCCGGGATCTCATCTAAAAAGGACTAGCTAAAAGGTAGTCAAGATCTCTCAAACAATACTCTCTCCATTTGGTCCAAATCTAATCAATTCAATTTATAAACACCAGACCATGATAGCCCTATTGTCATCTCAAAAAGGGCCCATATTATAATATCCCCTAGTCCATATAGACAGTGGGCTAGGTTAGCTTTGATGGCCTCACCTAAAAACGATTAGCCAAAATGCATTATTTGGTTTCCTGGTTTTGTATTAGTATCTAATATCTTCCTAGCACACAAGTAATATAGATTGAATACAATACTCATATAGGTAGGATTTGAGTTCCTTCTTTGTATAAGTATTCAAGATCTTTTCAACATATAACTAATGTAGAATGAAATACATGCTCGCGTGGAACCTCAATCAAAGAACCGAAATAATACCATTTGTCTAACCTTTTTCGGATAAGGTTCGGAGTTGTTATAATTTGTATCAGAGTGGACCAGTCATACAATCTATGTATGATTGTGGTAAAGATGTCTGCGCTTAAACAGGGGAGAACCTGTGTGGACATGTATTTACTTGTATAATAGTTACGAGCTCTAAAGATTTTGATATTCATTTAGAGCCAAGGAACTCAAATAATATATTTCTGATAGCTTTGTCGATCCGTTGTTATTAAAATTTTATATTTTATATTTGTAAAATTCAGCTTCAAAGAGTGAAAAAATATGAAACATGGATGCGCAGATGCTTGGACACACATTAATACTTTGCTTATATTTTAATAGAAAATGCTGCATTATTCTCTTCCTTCCCTTTGTAGACCATCCTAGAGAAACTGGTTCCAAGAGATCATCCCAACAGATTTCAAGATATTATCCCTCTCATAGCACATCTCACGTATTTTGGAAGTCAATTTCCAGCCTCTTACCTTTCGGTGTTTGTAACCTAAGCCATAAATATGTACTTGTAGGTATCCTCTGGAGTTGCATATGGTTCACATGAATTCAGATGGAAGCATAGCTGTCATTGGCATCTTGTACCAACATGGCTCTCCTGATCCGTTCCTTTCAAAGGTTTGACATCAAAAGAACGTACCTTCTTTTACCTTTTCCTCTTCACTCCAACTTAAGCAGGCTAATCTTTATTGGCTCAGCTGCGGAACTACTTGGAGTATCTGATACGGGAGCAAAAAGATGAGGTTGTCGTGGGATATTTACCTCCACCACCAATAGAGAATCGAGCTCCTTATTATAGATACTCTGGCTCTCTAACCACTCCACCCTGCACTGAAAATGTTACTTGGATCCTACTACGAGAGGTTCGTATCATCTTTAACTTACCTATTATGCTTGCCTCCTTTGCTAAGTTCTGCCTCTTTATCAATCAATTCATTGTGGTTTTAGGTGAAGCCCGTATCAGAAGGACAAGTAGACCTGCTAAGGGCTGCTTTACATTATGTAAGTTGGCTGATTGAGAATTATCATATTCAATGCAATGCAATTACATTAGATTACTTAAATATCATTGTAGCTTGCTGATGGCCGACGAAATGGTCTATTTTGTGTTCAATTACCTTTCTGCAGAAGGACAATGCAAGACCAATTCAACCAATCAACGGACGCAACGTCTACTTGTACAAACCATGGATACACGAAGATCATGCGAGTCCTATTGCTACATAATTACTTTGATGGGAAAATCTTATTCCAAACAGCAAATAAAATAACCAAGAGTTTAGCATACTTTGTTGCTCTGCTTTTAAAATCTGAAATAAGGTGTTGTGGCCCTACGTTGAAGGCCAGCCGCTTAGATAAACATTTCAGTCTGTGGTACATAGTGATCGTAATGCAATGTATTCTCTTTTCTTGTATCAGCTATTTCTTTCTTATGCACTAGTTTGTAACCTTGGATGCCATCAGAACGATCGTTATTTGCTGTATAATAAATGATTTGCTATTTGGTGAAGAATGACTTGCACAAACGATGTCAACATATTTTACTAGTTATAATGCGCATGTCTATGTCCGTGTGTATCAAATAAAATATCATAATAGTTTCGTGTATAAATTATTATGTTGAAAATCCATTTATTGCTAATGGCACATACAAAGACAGAAAACCTAATTTGATGCGGACTTGAAAAATAGTACTTGAGATGGAAAGGCTAGGAGGAATGATAAAATTATATATAGCCTCGACTTATATCTAGTCTGACCTGATCCGATTGCCACCTCTAGGACTCAATTGCTACCAAGTCAATAGCACCCATCTCCTTCTGCAACATCAATAAAAGAAATTATGTGATTTGTGGGCGCTCTATTGTATTGCTCTTTAGATTAACGAAACCTATACATGCTGGCCGATTAAGCCTAGAAAATATTACAGATAAAAATGTTCCAATTAGAGATCTTCTGAAAAAAAGTAGTGAGGTTATAAATCATAATCTGGAGGATGAAATAATCATAACCGATCATGATCTGGCTGACAAAAACTAGATCGGATCAGATACCTTGCCAAAGGCAATGATGATCCTGGAGGAGTCTATTTAAATTAGAGGTAAGATGGACACAGGTTTGTGACTTTCTTTGCATGTGCCTACCACTATCATAGAGCAAATACTGATTCCTGTTATCACTTGCAATGCAAATGCTGAATCTATTCATCACGTGTTTGTCACCTGCCCATTCTCAATGGAAGTTTGGAATGCTGTCAGCTTTTGCCTGAATGCATCGCTTCCTCCACCTAGGCTGGACTTCTCATATCAAAACCGGACTTCACAGTCCTTTCCGGAGGACCAACAGCAAATCATCCTCATGTTCAACTCCTCTTTTTCATGGGCCTTGTGGAAAGAAAGAAATTCTAGGATTTTCTCGAGGAAATCTTCTATACTGTTTCAGTTGCTCAGAATGGTCTCAACATGCTCAAAGATTGGTCCATCCTTTATCAGAGCAAACACCTCAAAGTTTGGACAAAAATCAAGAACATCAGCACTATCTTAAAGTATTCATGGTTCCATATACAGCTTACTACTTGAAAAATTCATCCCTAGCTGTTTGAAGTGGCTGATCCTCTTTGTTTTTCCTGCAGAGCCTTGAGTTTTCACAACAAGAGAGTGTTCATCACCTCTTTGGTCTTTCACTACTCTATCCCTTGGATGGACCTCTCTTCTCCATGAGCCTGCTGCTACTTATTTCTTTTGTTGATTGTGAGACAACATTGTTAAAGAATCACTTTGCCCTATTCTCTTATATATAGTGCTACGTAAATAACTTCTTTCAGTAAAAAATTTGGATGGCTCTTTTTTAGCCTCCCTTATCATCAAAAAAAAAGAAAAAGTTAAAACTTGTTGCAATCTCAATTTTACCATATTCGCTGAGAATTTAATATCTTGGTGCCTATATGTCAACTGAAATCTTGGAAACTCTTAGTTCTTCCTAAAATTTCTGCACCTTCTATTGCTGTTGAGATAAACACAGATCTATGTACATGACAATTGATACGTATTAAATTTCTGATATCAGCTTGATATTACCATGACCTTCAATCCCATTTAAGAATACATCCTTGAACTTTGGCTAACTCTTTGGGAAAGAGTTTTAATGAAAATGATGGAAAAAATATTGGACACCTCGACCTCAGGCTATACTGACCTCGACAACCTCGGCCTCGACCGAAGAGAGCAACTTCGGTCCCGATTGAGGAGCTAACCGATCAAAGTGAGCAACTTCGTCTCTGACTGAGGAGTCCATTCAACACGTGCCATCAGGGACTGACAGTCCTAACAACCGATGGCCTTGGCAGCCCGTAGTCATGACAGCACTATAGTCTGCACCCAACTAGCACTAAGAATAACTGGAATTGAACGAGCAAACGGAGGCTGAAAGCATGCCGTCCACACGGACTAGCTTTCACGCTGCGGCTGTACCATCGGCCATTGCCTGGCCGTCTTTGTTCTTCACATCAGTCCAGATAACGAAAAAATACTCTCTTATATAAAGGGGCAACTCGAGAGATCTCAGGAATGAGGTAGAAAGCCTCTTTTTTAATGACTCTGTCAAAGTAACAAGACCATTATTTCTGACTTTTTGAAGGGGTCCGACCTAAATCGACTATCACCCTCGCTTTCCTCATCTTTGCTTATGGTGCCGTCTTTTGAATTAGAAGAAATGCCATGCGTTTGATAACATATTACTATGGAAGTCGAAGAGGGGCAGCTCCTCTTAGACTTCTCAACAGGTAGTCACCCTCAGAAAAGAAAAGGGAAAACATGCCAATTTAACATTTGTGACATCAATTGGGGCCTTTGGATCTATGATTTCAATGATTTATATGTAAGACTATCAAAAGTTGTGATGTCTTTCAAATTTTTGAGTACAAAATAACCTCCTAAATATTGGAATTTGCATGAATTCCTTTCCAAAATTGATATTTGCATGTATACTATTATAAAATACTTGTTTTGCATGTATATCCTTCTGATCCTTTTCTTTTTTGTATTTGCACCCACATCATCTAATGCCATTAAAAAATTTGTAGTTTAAAATTGAAATGACTGAAGTACCTTTAATGGATAAATATGAAGAAAAAAATATTTATAAGGGTGTATATACAAATAAAAATTTTATGAGGGTGTTCATACAATTTCACATATTTAGGAGGGTATACACGCCATAAAATTCTTAGATTTTTTGCATGAATATCCTCCTAAATATTAAAATTTGCATAAATACCCTCCCAAAATTAATATTAGCATGGACACTTTGACATAACAGTTTAGTTGATATAATTAGACAAAATCATATCTATCTAAATTATAAATTAATTAAATTATGAAATTACCGCAAAAGTAGGTAACAGGTTAATGGGTCTTGTTGAGAACTTACCAATTCCATTGAACTTCCTATCTTTGCACGCGATCGCTCTCTTCCGCTTAAGATCGCCCTAATCCCTCTACCTTCTTTGTAAAATTTTGCAATCTCTTTCGATCCCTCTCTTTCACTCTTCCATCTAGAATCAAAACCTTTTTCTTGACTCCCTTTACCATCAACAACCCTTCTCTATTGACCCCTCTTTTTTTTCTTTTAGTGTGTGAGATTTGTAATATTTATCTTTTAGAACCAAAAAACTTCTTGTGTGCAAGTAGGTGGCTGATTTAAAATTATTGTAATAAAATGAGTCTCATAGGTCTTTTTCTTCTTTCTGAAAATCGAAGCTCCAAACAAAAATAGCTTAAGCATAAGGGGTGGCCTTTTATCATATGAGTGCAGAGGTTGTTAGTTTGAAGGATTTTGAAGTCCTTCAATGGCTTTGCTCGGGGACGATTAATATTTTTCTTCAACCCATAAGGACAGCAGTAGTAAGAAAGCTTGATTATTGCAATCTATTGTGTGCCTTTAAGAGATTCTAATCTATTTCTATATTCTGATTTATACCATCACAGATGCATCTATAACAATAAATATTACAAGTTGATTTTCGATTAAATGAGACATAATGGTTATTGTAAATGATTTACGGTATAAAATACAATCATTCGGACAACTGTGTATGTTCTCGTGTCCAAGATCCAATTCGTTTACTAGTTTCTTGGCTTTATAAGAAGATGATGGCAAAGTAACACCTTCCGAAAATGCATTCTTTAATAATTGAAGTGGCATAGTGAAAGACTTGCTAGACCACCCATTCAAATATTTTAAATAAAATAAATGCATAAAAAAAGAAATCTTTAACAAATTCTTTCCATGCGGATATAGTTTTTGATCTCAATCTTTCATCAAGTTATGATACCGAGTTGTGTCATCATTAGATGAATGTATAGATTCCTCAGCATGCATACAATTAGTAAATGTACACTCATCACCTATTGTACCTGCTTCTTGTTCTCCACTGAAATCTACTATATTTTCTATACCATGTCCAAGAGCATATCTGAGTAAGGCCCTTATATCATCCTCTCCTATAGAATTTCTTTCCATGTTACTGGATCCAAAACTAAAGGTGTTTCTATATAGGAGGCTTGGTTACATGGAGACGGCAATATGGACTCTCTATGAAAAATCCATTCAATATAACCCTTTAGAAAACTATTTCACACCAAATGTTCTTCAACAGTTTTTGGAGCGAGAGAAGAACAATTTATACATTTTCAACATGGACATAAAATCTTTTCGTTCATATTAGATTTCTCAATAGTAAATTTAATAAAATTCTGAACTCCATTCGAATATTCTTTGCTGGATCTCAACTTATTTATCCAACTTTGGTCCATTTTATTAGAATACTGATTGTATTGCAACTTATTTACAAAAGATAAACGAAATTAAATATTTAATATTACATTCCAAATGAACAACTGGTCTTCTAAGATATGAAGGCAGCAAAAGCATTACCAGATCCTACAATACATGACCTAGACTTGTTTAGTGGTGGATCCATGGTGAGATTGCTCAAGGGAGGAGGTGGACTCAACATCTCAAAAAAGTTTCACCCTTAGCTAAGCCTACTTGGGAATCATGCTGAGAATACTTCAGAGATAATCAAGTTTATTCCTCTTCAATAATATATCTAAGAAAGGTCTCTTCTCTAGATTATCTTATTACTCTTCTTAAACAACATATTCATTCAATTTTGGCAAACAAAATTATTAATCAGGTTTTCTAGCTATTTTTTTAGAGGGGAATACGAGCAATCTAGACAATTTTCTATTTTTTTCCAAGAAATCTCTCCTCAGCGTATGCGTTGAGGAGAATGGTGCAAGCCGGCCGAACCATATTGCATCGCACGTATAAGACCCGAGCAATGGACTAATGCGGCAATCTCAAATTAAATGGCTGCTAGTCTCTTTTCATAAGATCAGGATTGTGTTGAGGGCAAGATTTGTGAATGAGAAGACCGGAATACTTTTAAAAATCTGAATTGGTGAGCACATCAAATCCAGCAAATGCATGTGCAACCCAGCAAGATTCATCAAGCACACCAAGTGTTAGATATCTAGGGGAAGCAGCAACCATTGTTAAAATCCATGCACGATTTAAGTAAAACTAAATATTTGATCAGTATTAAAAGCAACAGTCGTTATTAAATCAAGTTCCGTGGGGATGCGATTAGCAAAAATTCAACTTTGGTAAACAAAAATTATTAATCCAGAATTAGAGAGGAAAATCATGCAATGATATAAACGAGGCCGCAATTAATTTATAGAGGAGTGGGTTACCTAAGATCTGTGGGCTGGCTTTCTTTCTCGTCAATGGAGGATGACAGTCGGCTAGAGTTTGGAAGAAGACAGTGGAACGGCGGTGGCTATAGGCAGGGAACCTATTTATGACTCAAAGTCATACCAATAGACAACTACCCGTTTGAGGATGGAGAAAGAGGAGGAGGATGCAGCGATGCTCCGGTGGAGAAATCTCTAGAGGAGGAGGCCGGAGAAGGATGAGGAGGATGCAGCTATGCTCCGATAGTGGGTTCTCTGGAGACGGAGGCCGGAGAAGGAGGGGGAGGATGCAACTATGCTGGTGGAGGACTCTCTGGAGGAGGAGGAGGAGGAGGATGAAGCTTTGGTGGACTCTCGGGAGGAGGAGAAGAAGAAGGAGGAGGTTGAGTAGGGCTCATCGATTTGGGGCTCCGCTCTCTGGGGTTAGGGATTTGGGGGGCTTTCGAGGATACTTATATCCATCGCCTTGTTCTTGCTCTTGGATTCCGATGGTGCTTAATTGCGCCGTCTAATACCGCAGACACTTCGGTGTTTTTGGCCTTGGCTTCCGATGATGCTTATGGAAAAATTTTGTGCTATATCATCAATACTTTCAAGTGTCGTAATATTTCGATGCTATTAAAAAGTATGAATAAATTTTGATATAGTAGCTAAATCGCCGACGTTTTTTTCTAGGGATTAGAGTCGCCATATACTATTACTTTTGATTTTGGGATGATTATCCTATTACTAAATGTCCCCATATTGTAAATGTGTGTGTATATATATATTGTGTATGTTTCTATGTGAAAATTGTATGACCATTGGAATCTATAGAAAATTTGCCTTATATCTTAGATCTTGGGTGAAAGAATAAAATAGATGAACAAAAACACTTTACAACTTTCCATTAAAATATAATGGGTCCTTGCCTTAAAAGCTTGGAACATATGGGTAAATTAATTAGATTTTATTTTATTTACCCATAGCAGCTTTAAGCAGCATTGTATTTGAGTCCTCCCAATCTTCGCAAATGGTATTGCCCAATCATAGTAGCCTGCTAGGTTTAGTCATTATAATGGATGAACTATATTTGCGAAAAAACAACAGAGAGCAGTAACAAAAATAATGGTTTCATTTAATTAAATTTCTTTTCACATGTTATAATATCACTTGTTATTGTCGTCGTGGACATCATCATCAATGTGGTGGGTTTAAAGATTAGTTCAAGAAGATTGAGTTTTATTCTTTTTAATATGTCATTATCATGAATAAGAAAGTTGGAAAGGTTAATTTAGGCTCCAATAAATTTCTGTCATTAGGCACTTATGGTTATTAGATTTAGTTGGTATGATCATGGCTATCCAAACCCTTCCCACGTAACATCTTTTCTTGAGGATGTGAAAAGGTCTGCAAACCTTGTTTGGCGCAACCATAGTTTATTCTTTGATATCAAACAACATATTGCTTAATAGGATGATTTGGATAATAATATCCCCAAATTTGTCTAGCAATAAGACTAACAGACAATAGCTACAGCAATATTCCAACCTTTCCTAGTTCTTCTAGAAATAGGAGTCTTTCAAAGGATCAATATCAAAGCAAGAACTAGAGAGGGAGCAAAATTTCAAAGCCCAAAAAATGGTTCATTGTCTAGTTAGAAAAAATTAAAAAAAAACTGATCATGGCCCAAGCTTGGGTATAGAAAATGTTAAATTTTATATAAGCCCAATAAGAAATTTGATTTAAAATAAATAGAGTTTAGGTCCAAAGCCCTGTTTATGATCAGCTCTATTAGAACCGGATCTGCAAAATGCACAAGGGACAAGCAGTCACCATTATTAATTTTGTTTCGTTCTCTCAATGAAATGAACCTTGTGGGATTTAATCACTTCAATTAATTTTTTTATTGTTCTCGAGAATAATGGCGACGAAGGTCATCATCATGTCATGACAAACATGAAATGATAAGTACTAAGTTCTAATGTAAAGTTAGGCCAGAACTATAAAAGTTCTTGTGCGCTTTCTTAGACTAGGCACGACAACAGTAGATTAAAAATTTATCAATCCAAATTTAATTTACTTATTAAATAATTAATAATTCAGAATTTATATTTGATGTTTTTATTAAATAGATAACATAATCCAACCAACTATATATTGAATTATTTATATAGATTAAATGAGTTATGCATTGACATCCTTATCTTAGGCCTACCAAACTCCAGCAATGATTGAGAACAGGCCACTGCCCCCAACAACCTAGTTTGCCTTACCAACCCACTAAATAGCTAGCACACTCTTCATCAATTTTTTTTACATTAATATTAAAATCTTTTCCCTTCCGTACATAGGCCATATGTTATGTACTTGCAATTATCTTCTTTCTTCTTTCCAAGCCAAAATTAAAATGGAATTTAAATGTCCACTTGCATCCTTGTAAGATTGTACAAGATTAGATTATGTGGTGAATTAAAGCAAGCTTGAAATCATGCTAGAAGATTTCATGGTAGATTAGAGGAGCTTTCTCTGTTTTATTAGAGCAATAAGGCAAGCAGGCGTGATTTGCGTGGCATTCACGCAAACAACTTGGACTAACTTTTTGCTCACTTTATTGGTTACGTACTTGCAATTATCTTCTTTCTTCTCCCAAATTAAAATAGTATTTAAACGTCCATTTCATCCTTGTAAGATTGTACAAGATTAGATTATATGGTGGATTAAAGCAAGCTTAAAATCGTGATAGAAGATTATATGGTAGATTAGAGGAGCTTCCTCTATTTTATTGGAGCAATAAGGAAAGCAGGCGTGCTTTGCATGGCATTCATGCAGCGCTTGGACAAACTTTCTACTGACTTTTGTTCGCCTTTTTTACATGCAATCAGATATTTTCATCTCTCACTCTAAGAAAAATCCAAATTTTTAAATATGATACACTACCTTTAAACTGTTTACAATTATTAAATTTTATAATTGGAAAGCTCCTAATCTATATATCAAATGATCTAAAACGCATAATTTAAATAACATAAAACAATATCCATTTTTACATACTTGATGCATGAGTTTGGAATCTCCAAATTATATAATTTTTGTGATTCAAATAATTTAGAGATAATAGATGATTTTAAATCATTCGAAACATCAATATTGGAACCCCATCTTCTGATTTCATCTGAGTGATCTGACTTCAAAATTTGGCCGATCAAATCCTGATCTATGTTATTTGTACATATATAGCATCAAGGAGTGCTCAAGCAATATAAATCGACATATTGCCTAAAATATTATCTTAGATGAGAACTAAGATATCTGTAAAATCTTATCAGCACTCTGCGTCTCCATCTCTATTGTCTTCTCTGTTTTGGTTGTGTTGTAAGTTGTAATATGCCGTCTATGTAACTTTCTTCTTTTAGTCAAGCTGCAAATCCTTTTCTTCCACCAAAAAAAGAGACATAATTTAACATGCATATTTTCGTAAATATAGCATTATCGTAGTAAAGAGCAATAAATGAGATATGATGACCATGTGCATTGCATCCAAGTTGAGGATCCAATAAAGGACAAAGAATAGTTCCAGTCTCCAAAACGGACTGTTCAACTAAGGCACAGATGGAATGTCCCATGTAAAACACGTTCGGTAGAAGTTAGGGCTTTGAAATGAAAATAACAACAAATAACTCTCATTTCAACTATTTATTTTAATATTAATTTTAAAAGAAAATTGGAATGTTTTAATTTTTTAAAATTTAATTCCAACTCGATCTCAATATTTAAATTTTATTATGATCTCAATTCTAATTTTGATTCGTAAGGGGATATGGCTATTCTTATTTTCATTCTAATTCATTTCGGTTTTAGTTTCAACCAAATATGCCTGAAAGTTTTGTGATTATAATTTCCTAAATATATTTAATTACAAGCCATTCGTTTATGTGGTAGTCTTAAAAAGACTGGAATAATTCTCCAATCCCCATAATGATGGCAGTAGAACCTGAACGTTGCTTGATATCCCATCATGTGGCTTCATGATGATAACAAGTTCATACGGACGAATAATCTACTACTCATTTGTGTCGCGTGGCTAATCAACTAGGTCAGATGGAGTCAGGACAGTTTGAAAAGATGCTTGCTTATCCCCAATGATAAAATCAATTTCTTACTCGTTTTCGACCATGTTCGTCTCGTCTTTGGGCAGAGGCACGCATATTGAAGAGACTAGCATGTGGCATCAATTTTAATTTTTATATTTTAGAAATAAAAAATTATTTTCATTTTATTTTTAAATTTTAAAGTCATCTTTGGCATAGCCAACTATTTTTAAAATTATATGTATGATGGTGATAATGATAATGGCCAAGATATTAGTAACAGTGGTGATGACGAAAATAATAGAGATGATAGAGATAGTGGTAGTGACCGTGAATGTGTGATACAAGTAAGAAATTATGTTTAAGGTTTAGCTCCAAACCGATCCGACCCAATCTATGCATATGCTTAAGTATTATAATCTGATATGGATTTATTTTTTTATACCAGATTAGCCCAAATCAAATAAACTTTTAGCATCTTAACTATTTTTTTAATATATAAAATTTATAGATAAACTATATTTCTACCTAAATGTTATCCAAAAAAATAATTAATCAGGAAAGTACAGTTCAGCACCCATGCTTGCTGATAAGGTCGAAACCTAAAAGGCCGGCAATTTATTCAGAAAAGGACAAAAATATTGAAAATAACAAGTACCAAGAAAGGTCTTTAGTGCAATGTTACAGCCCGCGTGCTTAGCATGGTAGCCGTCGCGAGCCTCTACAATGTGTACGATAGTTGGACTAACTCTGCACCACCCGTGTTCATCAATTTTCGCATGGTGTTATTTCTCTCTATAAGAACGATCCCAAGACTCCACAAAGCCAACCAGAGATCCTAAGACGTTTGGGTTGGCCATCCACTCATAAACTCTTAGAGATGAGGAATCCGGGGACACCTTTCAATTTCTTACTATGTGCTCTCCTTTCCCTACTCATCCTCCAATCGAGTTTCTCGGCATCTCACATAGTTGGTAAGTGTTTCCTTGGAAAATGTTGATTTTAAGATAACACTTAGCTAGTCAATTGGTTGCATATAATTTGATCCCTAAAATATGATGACAAGTTTGTACTAGTAATAGCTCAGACTAGCCACCAAGATGGTAGCCTGGTGGTAAGGAGGCGGGGACTCAATCCAAGTTGTCCGGTTTCAAAACGCGCACGATTAAATCAGGAGGCCGCATGCCCCACGTCCGGATGACTCTGTGTGAATATGCTTTTCTTCCATCAGTACTGAGGTGGCTCTGGGGTGACGTACTCACACGTAGATCCCACGGGTTAGGAAGAGTACGCGGAAACTTACGGTCCGCATCGAACATTTTTTGGTGGAAGGGCAACCCAGTGGGGACTGCTATGCGAGTGGGATTCTACCGCTGCCCCTCCCCTCCTATTTTTTTTCCAAAAAAAAAAAACTGAGACTCAAATCAAATCTGGATTGGACAATTCAGACTAGGCTAACATCTAATCATGTTCATTAATATAATAAAGACTTACATGCTTGGTAGTTGGTTGCCATGTAATCTCATTATTATTTTTTTTTTCAAATTTTTATATTAATTTATTCTCTTGTTCTGTAAAGATAAATTTTCTCAAACTATCTTTTCCTTGGAATTTAAAAATACAACTTTGAGAAAAAGAGGAATTCATTAATGCTATTACCTGGGAATAATGAAGGGGCACCAACAAATCATTTCTATGAACGAAATGGTAGCATGATTGTGCATGTTAAGAAATTGGAGCAGCACATCACTGGGTTTGAGCTCCGAGTGTCATCCAAATGAAGTTCAAATCTTCTACAAACCTGATAGTAGGTAATTCCCGCATTCGAAATTTGTGGTAGATTTTTATGGAACACAACCCCAAACAGTACTACAGACAAGCATGCAAGGTGTGCTCAGTTCCCTATACACCCCACCACCAACAGTCAGATAACAAAATAGTCCTTTTTGCCAAAGTTATAAGATAATATTTCAGTCTTTGTTAAAGATGTCTACAGTTATATTCACTTAGCATCAAATTATAGACAATCTTATGCTAGACACCTTAATTGTAGGGAACTCATTAATTTTGTCTTCTCTGTGGCAGGAGCCGAGAAGTATTTTGACTATGATGAAAATAGTGAATTTGGGCCTCAACACTGGGGAGATCTGGATCCGGATTGGGCAACTTGTAAAGATGGAAAAAGCCAATCACCAATAAATATAACTCATAAGAATATTGAAGTGAATTTGAGTCTGGGAAGCTTGATGACAAGTTACCACAGCACTTTTGCAATTATGCAAAATAGGGGCTATGACATAATGGTAAGAAGAAGAACATGAACAAGAAGGGGAAATAAAAGAACCAGTAATCTCTTTTCTTTTTGTTTTCTTTTGATAAATTGAAGGGCTAAAGTCGCTCTAAACCTATTTGTTAAATCAATGAGAAGATATTACTATGTTTTATATTGTTTTTTGGTTTTATTTTACTCTTCTTTCTATGATTTTTTATAAAAATTTTGTTCATATAATTTCTTTTTTATTTTTCTTATGTGAATGTAGATTAACTGGACAGAAGGCGCAACACCTGGTGCAGGATCTCTTTTGATTGATGGCAAGGACTATGTTCTTCAACAATGTCATTGGCACTCACCCTCTGAGCATAAATTTTTTGATGAGGGGTACCTTTCTATAACTCCATCTCCACCCTTTTTTTTTTGGTAACATTAAATTGTTATAGGGAGGGTGACATTGTGTGGCCTCGAAATTGGATTTCTACATTTAAAAAATGCTTTAGTAACTCAAAAATGTCATTAAACAAGTCGCTGGGTACAATGTATTCTAATTGCTCCCTTTGAATTGCATGATTGTGGTGAAGATGTTTGAGCTTAAATGGGAGATGACCTGTGTGGACATATATTTATTTGTATATTAGTTACGAGTTTTAAAGATTTGAACTAAGGAAGCCAAATAATATATTTTTGATAGTTTTGTCAGAATAAGATCCCGAGTTGTTATTAAAATTTTATATTTTATATTTGTAAAGTTCAGCTTCAAAGAGTGGAAAAATATGAAACATGGATGCGCATATGCTTGGACACACGTTAATACTTTGCTCATGTTTTAATAGAAATTGCTGCATTATTCTCTTCCTTCCCTCTGTAGACCATCCTAGAGACAGGGCCGGCCCGAGCCTTAGGCGACTGAGGCGGTCGCCTAAGGCCCCGGGCCAACGGAAGGCCCCCGGAAGGTGAAGAGAGAGAGAGAGAGAGAGAGAGAGAGAGAGAGAGAGAGAGAGGGAGGGAGGGAGGGAGGGACCGTGACCAAAAGGAAGCAAAGGCCCCATATAAAACGGGATGAGCTGGCTACGAGTCTTCCCCCTTGATGGAAGGGAGGTGGAGAGTTTCTTGGCCTGCAGAGGGAAAATTTAGGAAGTTGGGGACGGTAGTTTTGTTTTGGATGGAGAGAGAGAGAGAGAGAGGAGGGATTTGGTTGGCTTGATACACGCCTGAAGCCACTCTTACCTTTCATCCCTTCTCTTGTTTGGTTTTGGTCTTGGTTTTCCTTCCCTCACATTACTCCTGTTCCAGCTGGACTATCAGGAAGAAAGGGGGATTGGAAATGGACTTTCTTGGAGGGTGGAGATTCTTTTAATTTTCTCCTCTCAGTTTCTTCTCCCCTCTTGGGTGGTAGAGAGAGAAGGAGGGAGGGGGTTGAATGGCTGCTGTGCTGTGATGTTGCGGTTGCTGCTTGGGTACTCACTTGAAGGGGAGATGGAGGGATGGGACTTTTATTAATTAGATGGAGTCAATTTCCCATAATGCCCCTACTTTCTCTTATAGAGAAGCTCCTGGAGAAATTCTTTTCTTTACCTTGACCATGAAGAATAGGGGGTGGAGGAGAAGGGGGAGGAGGGGTAGGAGGAGGAGGAGGAATGGGAGCAGGGAGGAATAGGGGGTGGAGGAGGAGGCAAAGAAGGGGGAGAAGGCGGAGGGGGATGCAGAGTAAGAGGGGATGGGGATGGGGGGCGGAGGTAGAGGGGTGGAGGAGTAGGAGGAGGGAGGAGGGAGGAGGAGGAGGAGGGTGAATAGGCGGAGGAGGAGGGGAGAGGGATGAGGGGGAGGCAGAGGTGGGCGGGAAGAGGGGGAGGGGGAGGAGGAGGATGAGGAGGGGGGAGGAGGAGGAGGCAGAGGCGGGGCGGAGGAGGAGGGGAGAGGGATGAGGGGGAGGCAGAGGTGGGCGGGAAGAGGGGGAGGGGGAGGGGGAGGATGAGGAGGGGGGAGGAGGAGGAGGCAGAGGTGGGGCGGAGGAGGAGGGGAGAGGGATGAGGGGGAGGCAGAGGTGGGCGGGAAGAGGGGGAGGGGGAGGAGGAGGATGAGGAGGGGGGAGGAGGAGGAGGCAGAGGCGGGGGGTGGGGAGGTGGGGGGTGGGGAGGGTGGGGGTAATTTAGGAATTTTTAATTTTTTAGGGGTGTCCTTAGCAAATGGGGGGGTGTAGAGAGTATTTAATTTTTTTTTAATTTTTGGGGGGTGTCCTGAGCAATAGGGGGGGTGTATTTAGAACTACCCCATGAAGTGCCATGGGATGACCTTTTCCTATTCCGCTCTTGCTTGACATGATAAACAAAATTGCCAAGCATTATCTCAGTTATTTAATCAATTTTATGGCCCTTCTTTTAGGATAATTACTTTTCTGCATTTCCATTCAAAAATAATATTAAATTAAAAAGATTTCTGGCCTATCTTTGTTAGATTCATGTACCTTTGTTGAAATAGTGTACTTGATAGCTATCCATTTTCATATCATTTTTTTAATATTTTATATTTATTAAAAAAATTTATTATTAAAAAAAAGACCTCATTCATTGGATTCGCCTTAGGCCCCCAAATGTATTGGGCCGCCCCTGCCTAGAGAAACTGGTTCCAAGAGATCATCCCAAAAGATTTCAAGATATTATCCCTCTCATAGCACATCTCACGTATTTTGGAAGTCAATTTCCAGCCTCTTATCTTTCGGTGTTTGTAACCTAAGCCATAAATATGTACTTGTAGGTATCCTCTGGAGTTGCATATGGTTCACGTAAGTTCAGATGGAAGCATAGCTGTCATTGGCATCTTGTACCAACATGGCTCTCCTGATCCCTTCCTTTCAGAGGTTTGACATCAAAAGAACTTACCTTCTTTTACCTTTTCCTCTTCACTCTCCAACTTAAGCAGGCTAATCATTATTTGCTCAGCTGTGGAAGTACTTGGAGTGTCTAATAAGGAAGCAGAAAGATGAGGTTGTTGTGGGATATTTATCTCCGCCACCAATAGAGAATCGAGCTCCTTATTATAGATACTCTGGCTCTCTAACCACTCCACCCTGCACTGAAAATGTTACTTGGATCCTACTACGAGAGGTTCGTATCATCTTTAACTTACCAATTATGCTTGCCTCCTTTGCTAAGCTCCGCCTCTTTATCAATCAATTCATAATGGTTTTAGGTGAGGACTGTATCAGAAGGACAAGTATACCAGCTAAGGGAAGCTGTACATGGTGTAAGTTGGCTGATTGAGAATTATCCATATTCAATGCAATGCAATTACATTAGATTACTTAAATAACTTTGTTGCTTGCTGATGGCCGACGAAATGGTCTATTTTGTGTTCAATTACCTTTCTGCAGAAGGACAATGCAAGACCAATTCAACCAATCAACGGACGCAAAGTGTACTTGTACAAACCATGGATACACGAAGATCATGCGAGTTCCTAATGCTACATAAGTACTTTGATGGGAAAATCTTATTCCAAATAGCAAATAAAATAGCCAAGAGTTTAGCGTACTTTGCTGCTCTGCTTTTATAATCTGAAATAAGGTGTTGTGGCCCTATGTTGAAGGCCAGCTGCTTAAATAAACATTTCAGTCTGTGGTGCATAGTAATCGTAATGCAATGTGTTCTCTTTTCTTGTATCAGCTATTTCTTTCTTATGCGCTAGTTTGTAATCTTTGATGTCATCAGAACGATCGTTGTTTGCTGTAAAATAAATGATTTACTATTTGGTGAACAATGACTTGCACAAACGATGTCATCATATTTTACTAGTTATAATGCGCATGTCTATGTACGTGTGTATCAAATAAAATATCATAATAGTTTCGTGTATAAATTATTATGTTGACAATCCATTTATTGCTAATGGCACATACAAAGACAGAAAACCTAATTTGATGCGGACTTGAAAAATAGTACTTGAGATGGAGAGGCTAGGAGGAATGATAAAATTACAGATAGCCCCGAGCTATATCTAGTCTGAACTGATCGGGTTGCCACCTATAGTCAATTGCGACAAAATTAGTAGCACCCATCTCCTTCTGCAACATCAATGAAAGAAATTATGTGATTTGTCGGCGCTCTATTGTATCACTCTTTAGATTAATGAAACCTATACATGCTGGCGATAATTTGATCTTTAGAATAGTCAACTTAGTTCCCATAAAAGGACTGATAGGCCGGTATCATCACAAAAAAGGACAGATAGGTTGTATCCAGATATCTCAGCTGCTACAAATACCACAAGGAGTGGCCGCATTCATATAGCTACTGCAAGCAACTCACCTCTAAGCTTATTACAAGGCTAAAAACAGGGGAAGCCATGACATAAGAAATTAACCATGGGATTTGGCTGGTGTCCCCTAGTCGTGCACCGGTCGGATGAGGGCGTGTTTGATGATAAGCCCCTTCTTCCAGTTCCCCACCTTGGTCTCCGTCATGGAGAATTCTACCAGGCCACTTCCTGCTGCTAAGAAGTCACCAACAACTAGGTCCAGCCATCTGTTCGACGCCATGCCCTTGAGGGTCACTTCACGCGAGGCCGAGGTACTATCCGGCCTCAGCAGATGAAGGGTCAGCGGAGACTCCCAACCTGAACATGGCTCCTTCAACATTGCAACGATGACGACCTCATACGCTGCGCCTGCTTTGAGCCTCGAAATTTCGAAGCTCCCACGGATCTCGAGCCAGGATACTCCCAACAGCTTTGGCACCTCAATCTCACCGTAATCTTGGCTGGGTTAAAAAAAAAAAAAACCGAAGATAAATATTTATTGAGAACCATTTCAGCAAATTTAGAGCCAGCAATAGTGTGCTTATATACGTATATGCATATATAGGTAGAACTTGGGACATGGTTGGCCAAAATTTTCCATTCACCTGTCGAACAAGAGGCAGTTCCACTTCCAGTATCTTGCATCTCGTCCCCAAGAGATCCACATGTCCTCCGGGTATATAACCAAACCCTTGACACCATACCCGGGGTTCTAGGTGAACAACGTGAGGAAGCCAAAGAAAAATGCTTTAGTAACTCAAAGTCACTCGCTGCTCTCTTTGAATTGGTTTAAGAGAAGATAAATCTTGATGAAAATTCATCACCATGCACGCCCTTTGAAGCGCGTACGGCATGCGAGAGACGGTGTACGAGAACTAACTGGACTCACCGCAGGCCTGACCAAGACTCTTTTGATGAGAAGCCCCTTCTTCCAGTTTCCCCATGTCGTCTCCTTCAGTGAGAATTGGACCTCCCTGGGTCCTGTGGCCTCGAAGTTGCCAACGACAAGGTTGTGCCATTGGTTCCGCGGCATGGAGTCGAGCGTCACTTGACTGGAGGTTGAGGTACCATCCGCCTTGCAGATTTCGAGGGTCACTGGTAACGCCCATCCTTGGCATGGCTCTTTCAGCTTCACTTCCATCACGACCTCATACCATGTCATCGCTGTGAGCTGTGACATGTTGAAATTCCCACGGACGTCGAGCCAGGCTACCTTCAAGAGTTCTGGCACGTCGATCTGACGGTAATCTTGGCTGAGGATTAAAAGAGAGAGAGCATGGAAAGGGAATTGGTAGCTCGCACCATGATATTATGTCCAAATATACAAGTAGAACTAGATATATGGCTGGGGAAATTTTGATCACCTCTCGAGTGGGATTCGGTCCCATGTCCAGCATCTCGCGTCTTTCGCCCAAGGGATGAACAGGTTCCTTGGGCATAACGCTAAACCCACGGCATCGGACTTCTCAACATCGGTGCCAGAACTCGAGGACATGGAAGAAACAATAAGCTAGGTGTAAATATCAACTCAATTCAAGGAACGAATTGCACAAGGAACATGAATGAACGAGTGTATGAAGGAATTGGACTCACCACAGGTGCCATCTTCGGTTTTTCTCAGTTTGGCTCCTCTACCTCCTCAGCTTCTCAGTTACTGATGCATTCGGAGGAATGCTAAGTGCCATTTATAGCGGCATTCGGTCTTTCTTTATTATTAGTATAACATTAAAGAATGACCAGCAAGTTAATTGGAAAGAAAAAAAAAAGAAAGACAAGTGTCTCAATCGTTCTTTGAGACGTGGCCGAGAAATCCTTAGCTCTTTCCCTCAACGTTGCAGCAAGTGGCTGTTAACCTCACTTCAACACTGATTTGTTTCGTTAAGCAATTGCTCCTGCACGAGTTTATTCCTCAGTCAAGTAATACTGGTTGAGTAGTCTCCACCATCCAAATAAGAATTTTCATCTTCGCTGCGATCTCTGACATCAATTTGAATTTATATCAGCCACCTACTATTTACAGATATAATATTGTATACTACGATTCTTGTATTTATTATCTCAACCAATCTAAATCGATATATTGTGAAATTTTGGCCAATAAATATCCACAAGTGTGGTTCAAGATTTTCTAATCTACGTTTTACTGAATTCTCAATTAATAGTTATCATATCAAAATCAATGTCTAAAGATAGTGGCTAATCAGTCTAACATATCAAAATCTGATATCTCGGATATTTATTTTTTGTGATCTCAGAATTTCTTAGGGCCCATTTGATGTTAATGCTTTTGTTTTATATTTTTATTTTCAAATTCAAGAAAAAAAATTAGCTTAGCTTAACATATTTGTGTAAAGAGATGCTTGGGGACCCCATCAAAATTTCGAGTTGCCCATTACCTTCAGCGAGACGTCTTAAATTCAGTTTCTTCTTTCACCGGTGCCACCGGCCATGCCAAAAATGTTCCACTTACGACGTTGGTTTTAATGTGATTACCGTGGAAGAAAGGTCTTTTGTGTAAGTCATCCAAGCATTATTAGAGAGAGAAACAAGGACTTCATCCGAACAGTCAAGTATTTCCTTAGCCTGAAGTATTCGAGCTCGAAACACTTGAGGAATCTCGAGTAGTGTGAACCGATGCCTTGGTGATCGAATAAGTAGCGTGGTCTTGGATGGGAATTCTCTGGTCCCCTCCACTGGCCAAACCTCAGGCTCCTGTCTTAGGCCGGCCACCATTACTTTTGATTTAGAAAGGCGAACATCTGGACAAGAAAAAGCTTAGTGAGTGCGCCTAATGCAAATAGTTTTTCTTTTTTCAAAACATAGATTCTATATATGTCCAATCTCTAGTGATGGTGGGACCAACCGGGCGATGTATGTTGTCCAAGCATATTAATCCCTCTTTTTCAATATTATTTGTATTGATTATAATATTGTTGAAGTCCTCCATCAATTGATGCGATGGGATACTTTATGTAACTCATCAAAGTATTATTAGAGAGACAAACAAAGGCTTCCATCCGAGCAGTCAAGCATATCTTTAGTCTTCAGTATTTGAGCTGGAACCTTCTGGTTACAATAGAAAAAGACGAGGGAGAGTAGCATGTGAATAGCGAGCGCAAGCTTTGTTGGATAAGGATATATATGGTCATGTTTGGAAGAGCTTTTGAAGAGCTAAAAAGTACTTTTTTGCCCTCTAAAAGCACTTTTAGATGAAAAAAATGTGTTTCGTAAAAATTTCAAAAAGCTGTTTTAGCTTTTTCAGAAAGCTAAAAGCAGCTTTTTGAAAAAAAAAAGCTCTATTTTGGAGCTTACCGAAAAAGCTATTTTGAGCTTTGTTGAAAAGTTGTTTTTTTAACCAAAATACTCATAATAAAATGTAATAATTACATACTTTGTTCCTTTATAAATCTAAAAATTTACTGGATACCTAACAAATAACCCTAACTGTAGATCAAACTCCGTTCCGTGCAAAAAAAGATATTCTTGTTTCTTATTATTATTTTATACCTTTATTGTTTATTATATTATAAATATAATATTATATTATATTATATCATAATACATTAATATGTTATGTTAAATAATTTAATATTATGTTATATTATGAAAAATTAATTTACGATAATAATTATAATATTTTATATCTTTATTATTGTATTATACTATAAATATAATATAATATTATATTATATCATAATACATTAATATGTTATATTAAATAATTTAATACTATGTTATATTATGAAAAATTAATGTACACTAATAATTATAATATTTTGTACCTTTATTATTGTATTATACTATAAATATAATATTATATTATATTATATCATAATATATTGATATATTATGTTAAATAATTTAATATTATATTAAATTATTATACTATAGTATACAATGTTATATTACTATATTATAATAATATTATATTACATTACAATAATATTATACTATATCATATATTTATATATTAATATATGTTATATTTTATTATGCTATATTGTATAATACTATGCAATGTCCTTTATTGTCATACAAAAGTACTTTTGCAGTTTGTTTATCAAACACGTGTTAAAGTGCCACATTACTTTAAAAATATAGTTATCAAACAGCAAATAACTTTTTATAAAAACTTTACTTCAGAAAGCTCTACTTTCAATAGCTTTACTTTCAAAAGTTCTACTGCCAACAGTTCTTCCAAGCATGGCCATAAGAATTTTTCGCTCTAAAACCATAAATGAACCAAGCGGCTCCACATTAATTTAGACTTGCTTTCAGCCTAAAAAACAGCCAAAGGTCCAAGGACTGATAAATAAATCTGCTCCCCTCTCCCCACGCCTGGCCACACCTCTCTCCAAAAGCCACAAAAAAAAAAAAAAAAGAAAAAAGAAAAAAAGAAATAGCTAGCCCTATGAACATTCTCAATTTGTAAATGTAAACAAAAACTAGATTGTACTCGTACGGCAATAACCTCATTCCATCAAGCTATTTTAGGATCAGAATAGATCTAATCTTAAATATCGGCACCAAAACTCATCAGAAAATTATCTTTTCTATATAACAAGCCAAGCTAGAGCAGTATATTGTAGCACGACAAATTAGTTAGCGTAGATCAAACATACCGGTCCAGGATCTAGGATAAGGACCAAAAAAAAATAACAAGAAAGAGACAGTGGGAGAAAAAGCTAGGAGAGAAGAGGAAGTCCTTTTTTTATTAAAAATTATTATCACGTAGAATGGCATGCTTTAAATGTAGATTTAACTGCTAGCCCGGGCTTTAAATTGTTTGTGTAGACGTGCCATTACAATATGGCCAGAGGTTCAAATGGGGGTAGAGAGAGAGAGAGAGAGAGAGAGGGGCACCTTGGAGAGACGTGAAGCTTCTTTATGAGAGAAGATATGAACTCAATTGTTTTGGCTTTTTTTTAAATAAATTTATTTTTTTCTTCCACTACCATTGGTTGATTTATTTGGTTTTTGTTTTGGATTCCGAACCGGCATGTTCGATCTACATGGCAAGCATTCCGTTCTACATGTACATGTTGGTTTGGTTTGACTAATCTCAGAAAATATCCTTAATACTCCTTTTAAAGTCCCTAAGAAACTCAAAGTTTTGGTGCTCCCAAATTCATGGCTGAACTGGAGTGGTATTGTTTCAAACAATCTTCCATGTATTATACTGTGGTCATAATTGAGAAGGCCCATGTGGTAGAATGCAACCTATCATCTCATACATTGCACGAGTCATTTTCAATCACAGTCTTTACACAATATATGAACAACTACTATTGGTTCAAGAAGATCATTTGATCCATCATGGATCAATTTGGTCGTCAGGGAAGATGTAGACCAGTTTTGAGAGTAATACTCATTACATCCAGGCAGTACCATGACAAAAACTTTCATATGCTATATTTTTCTCACACGACATCTATTTTCGGCACTTGGAGTGCCGCAATTGAAGCTTTTGTCCACTATCACGAGGGTTGATGGCATTTAAGGCTTAAAAGAAACTAGGAAAAGTAATGTTTTTCGTTATTGTTAGGTTCCTCTCTTCATTTCATCTCACATGATTCTCCTATCCAAGGACTCAAATTGAACATGCAATAAGGTCAACCAACCCATAAGCAACTTAATAACTTACTACCATCTATGAGCAAGACTAATAATAATTACAAGTACTCAGGCTCAACTTGTTATCGAACTCACTCAACGATAAAAAAAAAAAAAAACCAAGCTTGGACAGCTATTTCAAGCTTGGTTTGAGCTCAAATACCCCTTTTCTTGTAACGGGGCAAGCTTGAATAGTGGCTTGGCTTGTTTGCACACCTAAAGCATGCTGCATGGAGGTACTATCATGAAACGGAAGTGGTTTTAGGCTTGCTATTGGTAGGCGGGTGCCTTCCTCCTCCCTTCAATTTTTACAAAGTTTGATCCACCAAATTATAACATATTGATCCGTTGCAATGTGATCACACCTTTCATCTGCCCTTTGGTGCCCCATTCTCTATGTTCTTGGCTGAAGGAGCAAGATGCCAAGTCAGCCACTCATGCTGAGGCTTAGAACCAAATGAAGATGATATTTTAATGCCCACGGTACTGTTGAGCTTCCATCCTATATTTTAACATTTATAAAAAGAAAAAAAGATAGATCTTTGACAATGATGCTATGCTTCTCTCTTTTTCTTCGAGCCCCTCTTTTCTAACACCTTCCTGGAGATGATTACCGAAACCTTCCAGATATTTGATATGATCATTGCTGATATGTCTTCTTAACGTCCCAATCCTATATCTTCTTATGATTGACCTTCAAACACCGCTCGAGAGAGAGGATTGGATCAGAGTGCAGGTGATCTTCTGTTTGTTAAATTCTTGAGTGAAATGATGGGTTTTGGAACTTTTCTTGGGTTCTTGGTTCTAGTTTCATGTCTTACCAAATTACTTTGGCTGAGCCCCTGTTTAGTTCTCCTTGGCTGGTTTGAAACTTGTCTCCAATTAAGTTAGGATTCCTTCAGTAGAAAGACAGAGGGGTGAACGATGACTATTGGAATAAAAAGATTTTCTTTCTTCTATCTTCTATATCAATCATGGCAAATGTGAGTGTAACATAAAAAAAATGGAATAACTCTTATTAAGATTTTTTGTTTTGTTCAAGCCGACCACTCCGACGATTCAAGCCTTGGGCAAAAGGTGCAAAGAACATCCTAATCCAGAATCTAAAGCATGAAGTCAAATCTCCAGTGGGTTCTGCTGATGGTCCTTGATGGAATCAGACCAACGGAACAAAGAGAGAAATCCGATGGAGGTTAACATCAGTGTTAAAGTATCATGTTTGTTAAAGTTCCATTTTTCATAAAGATATTTCTTGAAAACTTCGATAATATCCTCCATCTATATGATCCGGTTATGCTGCTCTTCGCTTCTTAATGAAGGGTTGCCGCTAAACATGATTTCTGGATACACCTGAAGAATCCATAATGTAATCAAGAGACCTAATATCTGCCAGTAACTCAAACAAAGGATCCAAGCACCCCAAAAGAGGTGTCATCAGAGTAACCCGTAACTCTAAACAAATTATGCGGTTGCACCTGATTAGATGCTTGAATGAACTCGAAAAAAATTTGTAAATCTCACATGAAAATCAACTATTGGAATGGAACATTTTGGATAGCCACCAAACCTCTACTATGATTCTATAGAAGTATACAAGATAACACATGACTCACAAGTATCACATGGAGCTAATTTTTGAAGAATAAATTGAGCCACAGTGAAAAGAGTAACTATGTGAGTACATTAGTCCAAAATGAAACTTTAGCAAAATCACCACTAATATAATTTACATATATGACTACTTTCATGGTATCCAAATTGAGTTAGCTTTCTAACATATCTTAAATCACCCTAAATAAAAGTTAAACAAGAAATATATGGTTAATTTATTTAAGACATATCAGTGCCAATGAATATCCAGATATTTAATAAAAGTTTATCAATCTATCAAGCGTATTTAATAAATCTTTCTTTAAGATTTCTTTCAATTCTTTGTGATGCGAGGCTGCTCAAGAGCCCTCACAGTTCAAAAGGAGATACTGGTGAGACTTTGGGTGTGTCTGATCAGACCGTGGCTTGGTGGTGGCAGTCCAGCTCTCCATACGGTTCACCGATGCCTCGTTTCCATGGGAGACTGAATAATATCTCCGAGGTAGTCCGAAGAACTATATCCTATCCCAGTTTGGTAGCACACATGGACATTAGAAGAACCTTCTTAATAGCAAAGACTGGTTCAATAAGGAGGAAGAGCACTGATTCCTTTCTCAGGATGAGGGGTTGCGAGACTAAGGACCAGTGATCAGCTACAATTTGGTGTTGCACCAAGAGGAGCTCGCATGGAGGTAGAGGTCCTGGGTGTTATGGTTGCGAGAGGCCAATGATCGGCATCGCCAGCATTAGATTTTTATGATAAGTGACAAAAACTGAAACTTTGAACAGTGAGGGAAGAAGAATAGATGGAGGAAGACTTCCTTTATTTCTTCACAGAAAATTTTTTGATTACATCATGAACACATCTATTTATAAGTAAGTCTGAAACTAACTTAACTAGTACAACTGGAATCAACTGAATTCAGTTATCAGTTGAACTGATCAACTGAATTTGGTTAGTGGTTAAGCTTCCTCCTCAGCTCCAGCTCAGCTCCATCTCTTCACACCAATCCTCATCAGCATGTGAGTCAGCGTATCAGTGGCGTATCAGGCAGCATATCAGTGAAGCTTTGGTGGAGCCCAGGTTGAGTTCAGCAGCTGTAACAGAGGCGTATCAGCAGCGTATCAGGAGCTATGTTTCAAGACTCCCCCTCAAGATGAGCAGTAAATATTGTGAATACTCATCTTGGACAAAAGGAGAATAAACTGAGAAGAGTTGAGTGCTTTAGTGAGAATGTCTGCTAATTGATATTGAGAGCGGACATGCAATATGTGAATGATCCCCAACTGAACTTTCTCTCGAATCAAATGACAATCCAATTCAATATGCTTAGTTCTTCCATGATAAACCGGATTAGTGGCTAAGGATAAGGCTGCTTTATTGTCACAAAATAGTAAAGCAGGCTTGGAGTGTGGAACCATAAGATCAGTCAGAATGTACTTAATCCACGTTATCTCACAAGCGGTATCAGCCATTGCTCGATATTCTGCCTCAGCCGAGGATCGTGACACAGTCAACTGTTTTTTTGATTTCCATGAAATCAAGGAGTCACCGAGGAATACACAGTAACCTGTAAGAGACCTCCGTGTTTCTGGGCAACCAGCCCAATCTGAATCAGAGTAAGCCTTGATACTTAATTCAGAGGAAGATGGAAAGAATAGACCCTGTCCAGGAGTAGCCTTAAGATATCGCAGCACACGATGGGCTGCAGTGAGATGAGAATGATGAGGCTTGTCCATGAATTGGCTTAGAACTTGCAAACAGTATGATAGATCAGGTCTAGTGATGGTGAGATATAGAAGTTTCCCAATGAGTCGCCTATATTCAGTAGGATTAGCAAGAGGCAAGCCTTCATCCTTAGTCAGCTTTAAATTCTGCTCAATGGGGGTTTTAGATGGTTTAGCACCAAGAAAACCCGTGTCTGAAAGTAGATCAAGGGTGAATTTGCGCTGACAGACTGAAATTCCATCTGTAGACCTTGCAACTTCAAGTCCCAAAAAATATTTGAGCTCACCCAAATCTTTGATTTTGAATTTCTGATCAATTGCAACCTTAAGATCAGTAATGGCAGCAAGATCATTACTTGCCAAAATGATATCATCGACATACACCAGAAGTGCCATGAATGTTGACCCATGCTGTTTTGTGAACAAAGTGTAATCAGCCTTGGATTGCTTAAAACCAGTAGCTAAGAGAAATTCAGAAAGTTTGAAGAACCATTGCCTAGAAGCTTGTTTCAAACCATAAAGGGATTTATTTAGTTTGCAAACTTTATGCTCCCCCTCTCTAGTAAAACCAGGAGGTATTTTCATATAGATTTCTTCATGCAGATCACCATGTAGGAAAGCATTATTGATATCAAGCTGATGAAGATACCAATTGTTCACAGCTGCAACAGCTAAAAGAATTCGGATGGTAGTTAGCTTTGCCACTGGGGAGAAGGTTTCAAAATAATCAAATCCCTCTCGTTGAGTGAATCCTTTGGCCACTAATCGAGCCTTTTTGCGCTCCACAGTTCCATCTGATTTGAACTTAGTTTTGTAACACCATTTGCAGTCAATCGCTTCTTTACCCTGTGGCAGATCTGTGATGGTCCAAGTATTGTTTTGTTCTAGAGCATCAATTTCTTTGGCCATGGCTTCCCTCCATTCAGGACATTAAACAGCTTGCTTGTATGAGGTGGGTTCAATCTCTTTGCTAATGGTAAGAACAAATGACTTATAGGTGGGAGAGAGTTTATTATAGCCAAGGAAGGAGAATATGTCATACTGTTTACCTGAAGAAGTAGTAGAACCTGCCATCATGGATTTAGATGGAAAAGCAGAAGAACAAGTGGCTGATTGACAATGATACTGCTGCAGATAGGAAGGTGGTCTTCTATTTCGAGTAGATCTCCTCACAGGTTGAACTCTTAGTTCAGCGTTGGACTGTGGTTGTGAGACTGGTTCAGTTTGATTCAAGGAAGGTTCGAATGAAGTATGTCGAAGGTAAGGCTCTGAAGGAACAGGTGAAGGAAGATTATGCAATAGAGGGTTGTCGGGTATGGAATTTGGTATAATACAGTGTGAATCAGCATACTCTGAAAGTAAAGAAGGAAATTGTTTAAATGGGAAGACGTGTTCATGAAAAACTACATTCTGAGTGATGGAAAAAAACTTGGTTTGTAAATTGTAAACCTTATAGCCTTTTATTCCATATGGATAGCCAAGGAAAACTGAAGGCTCAGCCCGAGAATCAAATTTGGTTCTGTTCCGAGTGAGTGTTGACATATAACACAAACAGCCAAATGTTCTAAGATGATCATAAGTTGGCTTTGAAGAGAATAACATTTCATAGGGAGACCTATTGGCAAGCAAATGGGATGGTGTTCTGTTAATAAGGTATGCCGCTGTCAATATACAGTCATTCCAAAATTTGAGAGGGATATTAGATTGAAATCTAAGTGCTCTGGCTATGTTTAGAAGATGCTGATGCTTCCTCTCTACGATACCGTTTTGTTGAGGAGTTTCAACACATGAATGTTGATGAATGACTCCTTTCGAACTAAAAAACTCATGAAGACTGAATTCAGAGCCGTTATCAGTACGTACTGATTTGATCTTGGCACGAAATTGAGTCTCCACCAACTCAAAAAATGACTGTATGAGGGATTGTGTCTGTGACTTTGAGTTCATTAAGAAAACCCAAGTGCAACGACTGTAATCATCAACTATGGTTAAAAAATAACGAGAACCATCATATGCCTGAACACTAAAAGGTCCCCATACATCACAATGAACAAGCTCAAAAGGGAATTGGGTTTTATTCAATGAAACAGGGAAAGGTAGTTTGTGCTGTTTTGCTAAAGGACAAATGGTGCAGTGTTGTAGCTTTGTGTTTGCAATATTAGGAATACAATTGTGTAGAGAATGCATTCTAGATGAAGAGGGGTGACCTAATCTAAAATGCCACAAGTCTGCAGTGACAGTATTAGCAGATGGTTTACAAACATTGTCAACCTCAGCAATATGATCTTGGATCATATAGTATAAGCCACCTTGTTCTTTAGCCAAACCAATCGTTGTCCAAGTGCACAGGTCCTGGATGAATAGGCAGTTAGACAAGAGGATTAGGCAGCATGACATTTGCTTTAATAGAGAGCTGACAGAAATCAAATTGAAAGAGAATGAAGGGACCACCAAAACGTTTGTGAGGGTGATATGTTTTGAAATCTTGACAGTGCCAATATGTGTAACCGGCACAGAAATTTCATTTGGGAGTTTGACTGATGTAAAAATCTCAGAAGTAATGGTTGTCAGCATGGAAAGAGAGTGCACCATATGGTCAGTTGCACCCGTGTCAAGTATCCAGTGTCTTGGGGATGAAGAAAAAGCAGAGGCCAAGAAATGTGAAGGGGGTATACCTGCCATGTTTACTGCTAGATTCTCACTTTTAGAACCTGATGAAGATGCCCCAGGAGTCAAGAAGACAGAGGATTGAGTGACTTTAGAATCACCATTTGCAGTAGGATTGATCAATGCAAGTAATTGTTGACATTGTTCTGCTGTAAATGGTAACTTCTGGGAAGTTGCTTGATTCACAGAAACTTGAGATTCAGTATTTTGGGGTCCTCTAGTTTTGGGCTTGTATCCTTGAGGATATCCATGCAACTTATAGCATTTGTCCTTTGTTGCCCAAGGTGACAACCCAAGAGGGGGGGTGAATTGGGTTTTCTAAAAATTATGTTCCCTAATTTTTACTTTGAATAGAATGCAGCGGAATAATAAGATGTTAATTACTTAAGCTCTAGGCAATTACAAGTAAAGCAGTGGAAGATTAAGCTAGAGCAATTATACTATGGCTTTAGGGTGCAATTGATCTAAAACTAACTTATAGTTGTATGATCAATTTTAATCTATGTGTATGGTAAGAATGGAGTGGAAGCTAAGCAAATCACTTATAACTCTATAGAAAACAAAGCTAGAGATATTACACAATCAAGCATGAATGGAAGGCATGAAATACAAGAGATAAGGCATCACAAACACAAAGATGTATAGTGGTTCGGTGCACCCCAGCACCTACATCCACTCCCCAAGACCTCTTGGGAATTTCACTATAATCCCTTAGATTACAGTCGGTTGTTTTACAAGCTCACAACCCAACTTGTTGTTTTGCGAGATCACAACGAACTCGGTCGGTTTTCACAGGCTCACCGACTAGAACCAACCCCGATTGTTTTTCCGGGCTCACAATCAAACCCTTACACGTTGGTTTTACCCTCGGCTCACCAACAAACCTATCTCCGTTGGTTTTCCCCTTTGGCTCACCAACAAACCTATCTCCGTTGGTTTTCCCTTTGGCTCACCAACAAACCTTACACCGTTGGTTTTCCCTTTGGCTTACCAACAAACCTTACACCGTTGGTTTTCCCTTTGGCTCACCAACAAACCTTTAACCCCTTGATTCAATTCCTTGATTGAATCAAGTTACAAGATATTAAAACAAAGAATAAAACAAATCAAAGCTTCTTAAACAAGCAAATATAACAATATAAACAGATAGAGTAAAGAGAAGCCCTCAAACGAGTTTTGAAGATGGAGGAGCTCGACTTCTTCTTTACTTGACCTTCTTCTGATTTGGCACGAAGTAGAGGATCACCGCGGCAGCACACGGATGGAGAGGAAGCTTTAGGATACACTTGGAAGCTCTTCTTCTCTCTATTTCTCTTTGGATGGCCCTTTTTGTGCTTATGGGAGATTTCCCTTGTAATCTCTTTCCTAAATGTTTTCTCCCACTTCCATGAGTTCTCCCCTAGCTCTCTTCTTGTTTTTATAGCTTTAGATGGAGTGGAAACAAGAATATAGCCGTTAGAGACAAAAATATAGCCGTTGGAACCAGTCTGCACCTCCTGACAATATTACCGTTGGGATCGGAGTCGACTCGCGCGATCAGGAGTCGACTCGGCTGTAGCGGGAGTCGACTCAAGCTTTTCCGGAGTCGACTCGGCAACTGTTCCAAATTTGAATTTTGTCCACTCGAGTCGACTCGACTATCCTGGGAGTCGACTCGAATCCCAGAGTCCGAACTCCCGATCCTCTGTCTTTTGGCTCGTCCAGTCTTGGAGTCGACTCGAACTTCCTTGGAGTCGACTCGGCTCTCAGTTTTCGAAAGTTGGTCTTCTGCCATCTTAGTGTAGTGCTGCCTTGGAGTCGACTCGAGCTGTCTGGGAGTCGACTCGAATCTCAGAGTCGGAAAACTGATCCTCTGTATTTTGGAGCCGCGCTGCCTTGGAGTCGACTCGACTTGTCTTGGAGTCGACTCGCCTCTCAGAGACGAAAATACCGTCTTCTGTCTTGGGGTTGCGCTGTCTTTGGAGTCGACTCGGACTTTGTGGGAGTCGACTCGAATCTCAGTGTCCAAAAACTGCTTCTCTGAGTTTTCCCTTGTGTACCACTGAGAGTCGACTCTCGCTTTCTTTGGAGTCGACCCGACAACCATTGGAGTCGACTCGCATTCCTCAGGAGTCGACTCGAATTCCTCAGGAGTCGACTCGAAGACTATTCTTTTAAATTTTCCTTGAATTTGCTCCTCCAATTTGAATCTTTTGAACTTGAGACTTGGGCCAATAACTTGTAGCTTTCTTCCAACTTTTCTTGAGTGCTTTTAGAGGCCTTCTTGTGTTCTTCCAACTTGCTATGTTCCTTGCAACATAAATATCTTTCTCCTTGCAACATAAACATTAGTATCTATACTTCAAGGTTTTGTGATCATCAAAATCAATCTATGAATCAATCTTTGGGTCATCAATCTCCCCCTTTTTGATGATGACAAAACTTGGAGTATATGCAATATAAAAGATATTGTTTTCTAGAAGTAATACATAGCTAAGTTGCATGAAGTAGAAAACATATATATTTGAAACATACTTCATGATAATGCTTTAGATTTAATCAACTTAAGATAATCAATATATGTCAATTCCAGCTGATTTGTATTCAATTCAAAACATAAAGCATTATGAGCATATACTTAGATATTTCTCCCCCTTTTTGACAACATCAAAAAGATAGGAAAACATTAAGCACAAAGATCAGAATACTCATATATTTCTTTTCCTTATTGTACTCTGATTTGAATGTTAAATTATTGCAAGGATATGAATCATATAACTCAAGGCAATAATATTGGAATCAGATTAATGAGCACAGATCAGAGCCAATTAAGATAATTTCAGAACAGAACACATTAAATGTGATTTCAAGAAGTTTTCTAATTTGATACCACAGATAGTTTTCTATTCAAGTGTAGGTGGAATCTTCCTTAGGTTAATTCAAGAAGTACTACAAATGATATTCAAAGAAAACACGAGTGGAAATCTAACCTCTCTTCAATAATAAGTATGAAAGCTTGTTCATTTAAGACCTTTTGCCCAATCTATTAAGTATTTTATCAAACATGAGAGCAATTTTAGTTAATTTTCAGAGTAAAAGATCAAAACTTATATATTTGAGAGACATATCATCATGTTGGATCATTAATTTTTAATGTCTTCAAAGTTCTTTTATTCCTTTAGAAAATAAGCACAATTTGATACATATATAAAAATATTAATTGGCACAGAATTGACGTTCTAAAGAGCAAGCTAATTAGGACTTATTAGTGAATTTCAAAATAAATTTTCTAAGAGATACTCAAGACCATTCAACACGTTATTCTCCCCCTTTGTCATTAAGTTAAAGGCTCTTAAGATCAACTTGCAATTTGGTTCATGATTTATGTATAAGATATACTAACCAAATAACACGCCTCAAGGTGTATCATAAAGGTTTTCAGATTTAAATTTCAGATGATACATATTGGAGAGTATTAGGATCACTTTTCATTTAGTATTCTTTCTCTCTCCTTTATAAATTTATGCAATTAAGTTCCATCAGACCTCTCCTTCTGAAATTTTCTTTCTCCCCCTCAATTGAACATTCCATCTAAGAGTTTTAAAATTTGAAGATAATGTTCAATAAAATCGTCAATCTCAAAAATATATTTTCTATAAGTTTCAGCTTATTTTCACAAGACTCAAGGTTTGAGATAAGACAACCTTTATAGAACTCATCTCAAGGTAATTAAAGCATGTCTTGCAATATAAGGAGGTTCATCAAAATCAATCCATAAAGTGCAAGGTATGCATCAAATTGAAGTGACTTTAGGATAAGATACTGAATATCTAAAGCTCCCCCTTAAAAGATGCATTCTTCTTTAATCTTTCTTTTCTTTTGTCGAATTTCAGATTTTAATGATAAACGTGAATAGAGCTGAAACTTTATGATATCAAGAATGTAGAGTGATCTAGAAATATTCACAATTTATAGTAATCACTCTTTTTAATCTTTTAAGAACAAGTTATGCTTTCTCCTAATCTTAGAGAAAATGTATGAAAATATTAATCAAAAGTAATTCATTTGAAGCTTAGTTTCTTTCAAAAGCATTTACATTTTCTTTCTTTTAGATCATTCACTCTATTGATGAAAGTCTTTAATGATATAGGAGAGAAAAAACATATAGATGATCATGGAAGTATATGTATTTATAGAACTCAATTTCTTAATCACAATTTTTCAGCAATGTATACATGAAACTCAATAAATTTTTAAATATTAAAATAAAGTCATATATTTTAAAAATATTTACTTGCAATCAAGATCATTGAAAGACACATCATTTAGACCAATATTGGTACATTTTAATGATAAGAAAAGATATGTTTCGGATGCGTATCGGAGCAATCAAAATAAATTCTGTTTTTCTTACATTAACATTTTATTTAGTAATCATATGGAGTTTAAGCTTTTATACAAAATCAAATTCTGAATTTCATAAAGATTTTCAATAGAGGCCTTTTAAGTCATAATTTGATATATGTATCTTTCACATTGTGGCTCATCTTAAATTATTATGATTGAAAAATACATATTTCAATACCATTAAAGCACTTTCAGAATCTTTGTGTTTAATTTTGAGTTTCGATACAAAATAAAGGATATTTTAACAAGTATTAGGACATTATGTATCAAAGTTAGGCGAGTAGAAAGATAGATCAAAATCAATTTATTTTTCCTAAATAGAGATATTCTTCTCTTCTCCTTTCTACAATTTTATTTAGCTTTCAGATTTTAACAATGATTGTAAATGACAAATCTGAAATTTCTTTTCAATAACACTAAACAAAAGATGTTATGTAGCAATTCATGCATTCAATCAAATTTTCCAAGTATGAAACATTACAAAATATTGAGAACCCATAAATCAAGACATCATACTATATGCAAAATATATTAAGTGTTAAGTCATGCATTAAAATAATAATAACAAGCATGTCAAGGATCAAAGTCAATTCTTTTCAAATACACTCCCCCTATTTAAATATCATCTTGCATTGACTTCATCCTTATGGTGTGTTTCCAAGTGACTAATAATTAGACTTGATTCTTCTTATATATTTTCATTTACTTTGTCTTTCATTTTTAACTTTCTTATGCTCTATACTCTATTTGCTCCCTATCCGGTGGAGTTGGGAAGGGGCACGAGGTACTACCACTAGCCTCCCTCTTGTGCCGTCCCTAATATGCCCTACACCGAATAGTTGGGTCAAATAGTGCCGGGTACTACCACTAGCCTCCCCATTGGCACCATCCCTATGATGAGCAATATAGAAAGGTTAAAATATTCACTCCAAACTCTCCCTGTTTGAGTGTAATTAATTATAGATTTTATCCCTTCCAAATGTGCCGAATATATTATGCTTGTTTTGCTTTTCCTTAAGATTGAAGTACTTGCCTTTACTCAGATTTTTCATCTCTTGAACAATGTCCATTTTCTTTTCTTTATCTCTCTCTCTTTTTGTCATTCTCAAGTAATTTACATGAAAGAGTAGAATAAAGAGATAATCTTATGTATCATATAGATGTATATTATGCAAACAACATTTTCATTGTGCTCAAGGATTCATAACTTCTCACAAGTTATTTTACATCAAAATTTTAAGCATATACTTGTGTATTTCATGGTTATGATATAGGCAAAGAAATCATTTAATTTAGGCAAACCATGAAACAATTTCTAAGAGCATAAGTCAATCAATATGTATGGAGCCATGATATCAAAAGTTAATAATTAAAGAACTTAATCATGCCATAATAAGACTTAAGTTGTTGACTTTGCTCAAGAAGTATCTAGAATTACCAATCCATTCTGCATTCTTCAGTCAAATACCTACTAGATTTCTTATGTATGAACCTTTGGCTGAAGAAGGTCCTCTCTCTTGTTTGCAAGTGAATGTTTATTGTATCTTACATGGAGATATCCTTCAAGTTGAGATCTCTCATTTTCTTGCTCAAGGATCCTGCATTATTAACAAACTCCTTTTCTTTCTTGAAAGAAAGTCATTAGTTTCTTCAAGATACAAAACATTCATCCAACATTTTTTTTTTTAACTAGATGACTCAATATAAGATATGACAATAGTTACATGTTGAGTCACTTTACTCAAGAGATTGCCTAAATATAAGCAAGCACATATCACTTGAACTAAAGAGATAGTTTCATTAACCAAGCTGGTTCAAGGACAAGCATGTGAGGCAATGGAAAGATTTATCAAGGTCAAATCAATTTTTTACTTTCAGAATCAATTTAGCTTAGATTCTATTTGCTTAAGATGATTATCAATAAGACATGTTAGCTAAGTTTTAATCAACTTTATCTTAAACAGTTGTTTCTATCAAGATTCTGATTCTGATTTATTTGTTATCAATAAAATATAATTCATTAAAGTTAGATTGAAGTCTTGCACAAGGTCACATAATGAGCATACAATCTGGTCTACTAGCTGTATGATAAAATAATTATTCTATCATGCTTCACTACAGCTTTAAAACAATAGATCTACTTTGCTCATCCTTTTCAAATTCTACAAGATGGGGTTATAGACATACCTTCTTCATGCCAATCTTCTATAAGAGTTTTCTTGTGGACTAACTTTGGTCAATGAAGATCCCCTTTCTTGTTTGTCTTAATTTGGAGTTTGAGAGAAGATGTTAATTCATTCATCATACGTATTTCAAACTCACCTTACATGAGCTAAGTAAAATTTTCATATAACTCTTCATTAGTAGAACCAAAAATGATGTCATCAATGCATATTTTGAGCAAATAAGATATCACAAATTCTTCTTTTTGATGTGTAGATTTATCATTATTACTTTCTATCAAAAGGGTTGCTTAAACTTTTATATTATGCTTTTGATGCTTGTTCCAAATTATATATTGCTTTATCATATTTGTAATGAGTATTTTCAAATATGGTGGTTATTTAACATATATCTTCTTTAATAAAGTAAGCATATAGGAGTCCATTCTACACACTCATTTGATAGAATATAAAGCTCATAAAGCAAGCAAATAATAATGGTGATCTTTACTTCTAATCATGCAAGAATCAAGATCTATTTCATTTTCTAAGCAAACAATTTTTCTTCATTAAATGTATTTCTGAAAAACTCAATTTGGTTATAATTATTAACATATTTTCAGATTGTTATATGTAAAAGATTAACCATATACATAAATAATTTAATTTTAGTATTTTGATAATAAATCAGTAGTCTCATAAAGAATAAGATACCTTGATATTTTTGCACCTAAAAATTTTTCATTGAATACTCTATATGCATTGCTTGATGAATGATATCCAAGGGTAGACATATCTTTATCAGATTTGGCATTATTTTCATAAGAGCATATTAAGCATAACATGTACGACTGAAAAATGTGAAAGATATGCAATGGTTCATTTTCCATTTTTTCAGAAGATCAAAATTTTCATCAAAAATAGATTTAATAGAAATCATATGTATGACAAGCAGTGATGATAGTCTTTTAAAAAAAAATCATTTAAGTAGATGACTATCATACACAATTGCCTTTTTCAATTCTTCAAGAATTCTATTAACCCTATTTTACTTAAGGTGTCCTTGGTGCTGAAATAATTAATTTCTGTATAAACTTTATCAGAATTTTGGTTTTCAACACTGTGCCATGATACTCTTTATCTTCACAGTTTGGAAACCTTTATCATTTGAAACACTTTTACAAGATTTAGCAAATACAGAAAATATTTCAAGTTTATTTGCCAAGAACACATCCAATGTAAGCTTTTGAAAACTTAGTGATGGAAACAACATCTTTAGATTTAGGAATTGATTTTTGTTTGTTTCCTTAGTTAGCATGCATAGTAAACTTTGACCTTTCAGAAGATAATCTAAGTAAGCTAATGGCAAGGTCTTTTGAGATTAAGTACATACTAGCATGAGTTGATTTTATATGCCAAAGATGGTTTCTTTAATCTTGGTATTCATAGTGCATATATTCAAAAGCACACCAAGTACACATTATCATATCTATGATCAATAAACAATAATGCCATGGATAAAAACTCTCAATCAAGCATATAGAGAATTCATAGAGTTATTCTTAATAAATTGATTAATCTTTTAGCAACTTATCCAATAGTGAGTAAAGTATACTATAAAAAGAAGTGATTTGATTATATTTTCAAAAGTATTTTCTATATCATAAAATTGGTCAATACTTGCAATTCATATTTTAATCAAATACTTAAAGCAAAAATAATGATGAAATGCAAGGTTTACTGATTTCATTATTATTATTATTATTTTATTATTTAAAATTACTTTTCATAAGTATGTTTTAAGTTTCATTTTTGACGTGTGTCTAGAACACCCATTTGTATGAAAGTTCTATTTGTTCCATGGGTATCTTGGCACACCTATATCTACATCCTCATAATTTCATTTTGGGTACCCAAGCTTGCTTGGGTCCTTGAGAGTTAGGACATATGGTTCCTTTTGGAACCCAAATCTGTTTAATAGTAATAACTTTTCCATTTGATTTAATTGTACTAGAACTATAGGTAAGGTTGTTATGTCCATTCTTTTGATGTTTGAAATAAGTTATCTTATTTAATGGTTTGCTTGGTGAATTGATAACCTTTTTCTCTAGAGATTTATTATTAAGTAAAGGAGTCAAGCCAAATTTTGATTTATCATAAGCAACATATTGGCTTTCAAACATCATTTTTAATCGTTCTGAACTTACGGTGAATTTGTTAATAAAAGATTTTAATTGATTAATTTCTTTACTTAAATTTTGATTTTCTTTAATTAAGCTATGATTTTTCTGAATCAATTCTTCTGAAAATGATCTTAAGCTTTTATTTTCAGAATTTAGTTTGTCTTGTATTTCAGCAATAGAATTTCTTTCTTTTGAAATTTCCAAATTTAGCTTTTTAAGATTTTTATTTTTCATAGCTAATTTTCTACATTCACCATACAACTCATGAAAAGCATTTAAAAGTTCATCATAAGAAAATTCTTTATGAAATTCATTTGGTCTAAAATTAGATTCAGATTTTACCTTATCTTCTTGTGCCATAAAGCAAAAGTTAGTTACCTCATGTAGTTCCTTGGAGCTAATATCATCATTGTTGCTCCTAGCTTTTATTTCCTTGCTTGACTCTTCCTTGGTCAAAACTTTCTTCCTTTTTATCTCTTTCTTTCTTTCTTCTTGCTTCCTCTTCTTCTTTGTTTTTAGGAAGCTTTTGAATTTTTTTGCTGTTATTTCTTCCTCGAGTCGACTCGAGTTTACTTGGAGTCGACTCGACTGACTTGAGAGTCGACTCGAGATCTTCGGGAGACGTCTCGTTCTCAGAGGCCTAAAAGATGATTCTCTGTCTTTTGAATTGTTCTGCCTCGGAGTCGACTCGGGCCTTGTCGGAGTCGACTCGGCTAACTTGGGAGTCGACTCGGAACTACTTGGAGTCGACTCGTTCACAGGGTCTTCAAGACTGTGTCTCTGCCTTTCAGACTGTTCTTCTCTAGGAGTCGACTCGGACAAACTGGGAGTCGACTCGGCTACTGTGGAGGATTCTGCAATCTCATTGTTAGTACGCAATTGAAGCACATGTGAGCTAATCTGAGATTTATCATAAATATTTTCTAAAGTATCCCAGATCTCCTTAGCAGATAAGCATGCAGAAATTTCATTAAACTTCGTTTCATGAATAGCACAATATAATATGTTCATAGCATTAGCATTCAATTGTGCTAAGTCCTTTTCATTAATAGTTTGAGAGAGTGTGTGAAGGTCATTTATTATGATTTTCCATAAATAATAGTTTTGTGATTGAATAAAAATGCGCATGCGAGCTTTCCAATATGTGTAGTCTATGCCATTAAACAGTGGAGGCCTATCAATTAACTGTCCCTCTCCTAGAAAACTATCTATTTGAGTTGTCATGATCTTTGGCTCTTGATCGTGAGATCAACAATTAATCTTGAGCACCTGCTCTGATACCACTTGTTGCCCAAGGTGACAACCCAAGAGGGGGGGTGAATTGGGTTTTCTAAAAATTATGTTCCCTAATTTTTACTTTGAATAGAATGCAGCGGAATAATAAGATGTTAATTACTTAAGCTCTAGGCAATTACAAGTAAAGCAGTGGAAGATTAAGCTAGAGCAATTATACTATGGCTTTAGGGTGCAATTGATCTAAAACTAACTTATAGTTGTATGATCAATTTTAATCTATGTGTATGGTAAGAATGGAGTGGAAGCTAAGCAAATCACTTATAACTCTATAGAAAACAAAGCTAGAGATATTACACAATCAAGCATGAATGGAAGGCATGAAATACAAGAGATAAGGCATCACAAACACAAAGATGTATAGTGGTTCGGTGCACCCCAGCACCTACATCCACTCCCCAAGACCTCTTGGGAATTTCACTATAATCCCTTAGATTACAGTCGGTTGTTTTACAAGCTCACAACCCAACTTGTTGTTTTGCGAGATCACAACGAACTCGGTCGGTTTTCACAGGCTCACCGACTAGAACCAACCCCGATTGTTTTTCCGGGCTCACAATCAAACCCTTACACGTTGGTTTTACCCTCGGCTCACCAACAAACCTATCTCCGTTGGTTTTCCCCTTTGGCTCACCAACAAACCTATCTCCGTTGGTTTTCCCTTTGGCTCACCAACAAACCTTACACCGTTGGTTTTCCCTTTGGCTTACCAACAAACCTTACACCGTTGGTTTTCCCTTTGGCTCACCAACAAACCTTTAACCCCTTGATTCAATTCCTTGATTGAATCAAGTTACAAGATATTAAAACAAAGAATAAAACAAATCAAAGCTTCTTAAACAAGCAAATATAACAATATAAACAGATAGAGTAAAGAGAAGCCCTCAAACGAGTTTTGAAGATGGAGGAGCTCGACTTCTTCTTTACTTGACCTTCTTCTGATTTGGCACGAAGTAGAGGATCACCGCGGCAGCACACGGATGGAGAGGAAGCTTTAGGATACACTTGGAAGCTCTTCTTCTCTCTATTTCTCTTTGGATGGCCCTTTTTGTGCTTATGGGAGATTTCCCTTGTAATCTCTTTCCTAAATGTTTTCTCCCACTTCCATGAGTTCTCCCCTAGCTCTCTTCTTGTTTTTATAGCTTTAGATGGAGTGGAAACAAGAATATAGCCGTTAGAGACAAAAATATAGCCGTTGGAACCAGTCTGCACCTCCTGACAATATTACCGTTGGGATCGGAGTCGACTCGCGCGATCAGGAGTCGACTCGGCTGTAGCGGGAGTCGACTCAAGCTTTTCCGGAGTCGACTCGGCAACTGTTCCAAATTTGAATTTTGTCCACTCGAGTCGACTCGACTATCCTGGGAGTCGACTCGAATCCCAGAGTCCGAACTCCCGATCCTCTGTCTTTTGGCTCGTCCAGTCTTGGAGTCGACTCGAACTTCCTTGGAGTCGACTCGGCTCTCAGTTTTCGAAAGTTGGTCTTCTGCCATCTTAGTGTAGTGCTGCCTTGGAGTCGACTCGAGCTGTCTGGGAGTCGACTCGAATCTCAGAGTCGGAAAACTGATCCTCTGTATTTTGGAGCCGCGCTGCCTTGGAGTCGACTCGACTTGTCTTGGAGTCGACTCGCCTCTCAGAGACGAAAATACCGTCTTCTGTCTTGGGGTTGCGCTGTCTTTGGAGTCGACTCGGACTTTGTGGGAGTCGACTCGAATCTCAGTGTCCAAAAACTGCTTCTCTGAGTTTTCCCTTGTGTACCACTGAGAGTCGACTCTCGCTTTCTTTGGAGTCGACCCGACAACCATTGGAGTCGACTCGCATTCCTCAGGAGTCGACTCGAATTCCTCAGGAGTCGACTCGAAGACTATTCTTTTAAATTTTCCTTGAATTTGCTCCTCCAATTTGAATCTTTTGAACTTGAGACTTGGGCCAATAACTTGTAGCTTTCTTCCAACTTTTCTTGAGTGCTTTTAGAGGCCTTCTTGTGTTCTTCCAACTTGCTATGTTCCTTGCAACATAAATATCTTTCTCCTTGCAACATAAACATTAGTATCTATACTTCAAGGTTTTGTGATCATCAAAATCAATCTATGAATCAATCTTTGGGTCATCATCCTTTGTATGCCCCATCATACCACAGTAACTGCACATGGGGTGATCCTTTTTTTGAAAATGGCTAACTCCTGATTTAGTAGCAGATCTGCTCAAGAATGCTATATTATTCACATTCGGATTAGCATCAGAAGTGACCTCCCTCTGTTTCTCTTCTTGTAATACTAATGAAAAAACTTTATTTATTGAGGGAAGAGGATCGATCAAGAGGATCTGACCTCGTATGTGTGAGTAAGTGTCATTTAACCCCATCAAAAATTGCATGGTACACTCCTGATTTTGATATTCTATTAACTGTTTCATTGCACCACAAGAACAGATAGGATTTGGCCTATAATTCCATAATTCCTCCCATAGACCCTTGAGTTTGGTGAAGTAGGAACTAACACTGGATTGATTCTGTGACAAAGAAGCAATGGACTTTTGAATTTGAAATATTCTAGGTCCATTACCTTGTGAAAATCTTTCTCGTAGATCATTCCAAACATCTCTAGCTGAGTTGATATAAAGAACACTCTCAGCTAGCTCTTTTGACAGTGAATTTAGAATCCAAGAAGTCACCATATCATTACATCTAATCCATACTGAAAGCAATGGGTTGGATGGTTCTGGTTTGGGAAGTGATCCATCAACAAAAGCTATCTTGTTCTTTGCACTTAGTGCCATTTCCATTGATCTATACCAACTTGGATAGTTTTCCCCACTAAGCATTTGTGAAACTAGAGTAGTACCTGGATTGTCTCCATGATGCAGGAAATATGGGCTTGATTGATCATCGGCAGAAGAAGAAAAGGAAGAAGAATGCTGTGAATGAGACGCTGCCATGGAGACTTGCTCTGATACCATGACAAAAACTGAAACTTTGAACAGTGAGGGAAGAAGAATAGATGGAGGAAGACTTCCTTTATTTCTTCACAGAAAATTTTTTGATTACATCATGAACACATCTATTTATAAGTAAGTCTGAAACTAACTTAACTAGTACAACTGGAATCAACTGAATCCAGTTATCAGTTGAACTGATCAACTGAATTTGGTTAGTGGTTAAGCTTCCTCCTCAGCTCCAGCTCAGCTCCATCTCTTCACACCAATCCTCATCAGCATGTGAGTCAGCGTATCAGTGGCGTATCAGGCAGCATATCAGTGAAGCTTTGGTGGAGCCCAGGTTGAGTTCAGCAGCTGTAACAGAGGCGTATCAGCAGCGTATCAGGAGCTATGTTTCAAGAATAAGGATGGGTGTTTGGGAGTTCCGAGACCCTATTGCAATTTTGCCTCAGTTGCATCTCTACTTCAAAAGAATCTTCGGGTAGAGGAGGTCATGGAGTTGTAAAGCTGATTGAAATGTTATATGGTTCAAAATCCTGCAAAGTTGGAGAATTGCTTTTGTATGGATGAATTGAAGATAGCACGTCTCTTTCTTTTTTGGTGTATTAGGTGGCTCATATGCTCCACTACAAGGTTGGATCTCCACTTATACAATACCTTGGTCTCCCTTTTACTAACACAAATCCCAACGGAGAGAAATGGATCTCTGCCTGCAAGGTGGCGAGAAGCTCCTCTCCGTTGGAAAAATACAATCAAGAAATAATGATGCCACAAACTTCTTTTCCCTCCTTATGTAATTAAATAATATATCAATCAATAGGCAACAATAATCTCTACTATCTACTCAAGCAATTAACAAGCAAAATAATCAAGCAATATATGCAAAAGAGGCAATACAATTTTTTTAACACAGAAAATCCTTCGATGTGAAGAAAAAAACTATGAGGCCTAGTCCAGCCAAAAACTTCCACTATTTAGAATAATGAGATTACTATAGATTCTCTCTAGTTCAACTAGAGGCTGCACAAACATCAACAAGATTTAATCTTGGCTTCCACAACAATAACATTCATCACCAATAAGGTGAATTTCAATAATAAACTGCAAAATAGAAGATGGATCTCACCAAGTGTTGATGCTTGAAATAATCAATAGAGAAAATTTTTCAAACTTATACTAGAGAAGAAAAAATATAATATAATTTATAAAATATTTTAAAGATAATTTGAGAGAAAAAGATATAAGATGCTAACATTGTATAATAAATTAATTGTAATAACCCAGAATTTTGGGGCTCGCGGGCCGGCCCATAGTGGCTGGCCCAGTCGGATCCTCTATGCCTAGCCCAGCCTATGGACTTGTGGGCCGGCCCAAATAGATTGGGCTGAACTTGGCACGCGCATAACACACGTGGCAGGGGAGGGAGACTCCTGATCGAAGTCTTCCTCTTCCCATGCTCCAATTTCCCCAAGTCCACCGAAAGAGGGCAATCAAATCCTACCTAGTTTGAGGCACTCTCCATCTATAAAAGATCCACTTCCCCTCTTCTTGGGCATGAACTTTGGGAGCTCTTCTATTAGAGTCTTTGATCGCTAGGTGTTCCGTGGGAGTATCTCGGAGTGCTCGCTATCGATCTGGTCGGAGGAGCTCCCTCTCCTTCTTCTCTTCAGCCTTTGGGCCATCGTCTCCTTGAATCCGGTCGGCACGCCGCCAAATTGATGTGAAGTTGGACTCCCCTGTTTCGGCTTATTCTCTTTCGTTATGGTCGGACGTCGCTGGCCTTGGCAAGCTGCCAGCACTGCTGGGGTTGTCGACCATGGGCCACCACCGTCGAACATCCCCTCTAGTCGAGAAGAAGGAAGAGAGAGGGAAAGCCACCCGATTCTCTCCTCTTCCCTTGCCTCTTTTCCTTTCCTCTCTCTATATTCTCTCTCTTGTTTCTTACTTTCTTTCTACTGTACTTTCTCTCTTCGAACTTTCTCTCTCTACCAAACTTTTGCTTTCTATCTAGACTTTCTCTCTCTACTTTGATTGTTTCAATCTCTTGTTTCTCTTCTTCGCATGGTTCTACGGACTAGCAGGAGGGTCCTAATGTTCTTATTGTAGACCCGGGTTGAACCCAAGTAGAGGATTCTAGACTAGTGTCGCTGCCACCAATCGTCGCGTTAGCCTTATCCCAACCATCGCTAAGTACCATTGAACTCTATCATCATGAATTTTTATCGTATTACCTGAACCATAGTCTGATTCTTGTTTCATAATTTAACGGGTTAGATTGGCCAGAGCAAACCAACCTGGATCGTCGGACGTAGCTACCTACTTGACCCTGTCCGTGTTGCACCCGACTGTTGTCAGCCACCATTGGATCCATACTTAATAACTCCTGATATATTCTCTTGATTTGATATATATTTCTTGATCAGATGAATTGGATTACAATGTATTGACTAATTCGAACAATTGGATATTATCATCTAGCTGATCTCGTGTATCTTCCTATATGAATCTATTTTCACGATCAACCCTAATTTTATATGGGGATACAGTCATCCAGACAGGAAGAAGACCAATGAGATCTCATACTCTAGTTTCTCTCTCTTACTATTTCCTTCTCTTGGTATTTTCTCTCTCTAGCTTGATCCAGAGAGATCGTTGGTTGTGTAGACTGCTGGATAGTCCGGGGTTGCTATGTGTTGGTGGACCCTTTAGTATATCAATAGAAAATTCTGGGTTGTCAAATACCCTGGATAACTTTTGATGTTGACTTGGTTCTATAGAGGAACAATTTTTTGGATAAAAGGATATTGAGTAGGGTTCTATCACCCCGGTTTGTAGGTCACATAGTGGGTAGGTGATTGGTCTGTCTGAGTTGTCAGAAAAGAGGTAAGAATCTTTGTACACCGATCTGTATGATACAAATATTTTTGTACCTATATATATGATATGGTAATGATCCAAATAAGTAACATGCAGGAATGGTTTTATGATGGTTTTGGTATTAAATCATAATTTGAAGATGTTTGCTTATGATGGATTGTATGATGGGTGCATATATGAGCATAACTTCCATAATTGGACTAATTGATATGGTGCTCTAGACTAACCACGTTATATTGATTGCCCTGTCACGGGCAGAAAATGTGACCGTGGTTAGTCTAAAGTTGAAAATAAAAAAGAATTGATGTGTGGATGTGAAATTGGTGGAATGGACAATGACTTTGGGCTTATCTTGTTACTATTGATTATCTCGTCACAGGCTCAAAATGTGTTATTATCAATTGCCCCATCACAAGCTGAAAATATGATACTATCAATTATCCCATCACAGGCTAAAAATATAATACTATCGATTGCCCCATCATAGGCTAGAAATGTGATGATACTATCGATTGCCCTATCACAGGCTAGAAATATTATACTATCGATTGCTCCGTCACAGGTTGAAAATGTGATACTACCGATTGTTCCATCATGGGCTAAAAACGTGATCAGAATTTAGCCCAAATTTGAAAAGATAATTGATTCGAATCAAATTAAAAAAAAATTAAATAAAAAGTATTGAAAATACTATTGAAGATTTATGAGATGTCATATGATAAATCACTCTTATGTGGCTGAATTTTTATTGATATTTGATTACATGCTATATACTGATTATTCGAGTATTATTGATAGTTGGTTTGTGATTTCATGATTTGTGCAACATTTTCTTGCAGTTTTTAAATTTATATTATTATTATGTTGGTATGGATGTGTGGAGATTCTTACTGAGTTGTAAAGCTCACAACCTTCTTTTTTTTTTAGTCACAGGATGCATATTTTCGGATGGGTTGGGCATGGAGTTCAAGTATCAGAGTTTTTAGTTAGTTTATTTTTCTTTGATGGCCCATAAACATTTGAAGATCTTTTAACCAAACTAGTTTGATTAGTTGGATATCTTGGATTTATCTATTTGGATTAACTATTTTATTATGGAGTTGTCAGATTGTGTTCAACTTAGGCCTTGCGTGATCCTTTAGGGCACTGCTCTAGGGCTTATGCGGCTGTGCCACATGCCCGGACCCGAGTGATGGGTTCAGGACATGACAAAGTGGTATCAGAGTTAGAGGTTATGATCTCTAGGGACATGATAGAAATGATATCAGAGCTTAGGTTTTGAGATCATTGGGGATTGTGACAAAATTGGAATCAGGATAGAGAGGTTTAATATCACTAAAGATTGTGATAGAAATATATCAGATCTTGAGGTTACCATCACTCGAGAGAAGACAAAAATAGGGATAGAGGTTTAAGATCACTAGGGATTGTGTTAGAAATGTATTAGATCTTGAGGTTACGATCACTCAGGATATGACAAAAGTAGCAAAAATAAATTTAGTGCTTAAGTGTAAGATCACTAGACATTGTGATAAAATATATGTACGATGAGTATAGAAGGACTCGATAATTTGTCTCTGATCATGATAAGAGACGCTAGACTTAGGTAAGTGTAGAAAGGTTAATTATGGCCTCCCGTATGAGTTGGTTATACCGTACCATATTTATTGGTCCATATGTTGTTTAGTTGTCTTGGAAGTTCAAACTTAATATGGGTTTAGATATTATCGCACTTTTGTTTTGCTATAATTATTAGAGTGAGATTTGTACATAGATTTTTCATAATATTGGAGTGAGTTAAGAAAGATTTTTCATAGTATTATAAATGAATGTTCTTCGAGGTTAAATATGTATGCGGATTATATTTAGAAATTAAAGTTTTAGATACTAAAAATAGGTATATTTTCTGTTGATTTATTTGATTTTATTTTGATGCCATAGAGTATGCATATTGATGGGGGAATTCTAGTTATTTGAATTCTCATATTTGGATCAGGCTATTGAATTTTTTTCATAATTGTTGGAGACTATTGGATGTGTTAATTTAAACTCAAGTCTGGGCTTATGATTTGAGCGGGGATCTTCTATTATTATTGATGAAGCTACAAGTTAAATATGATATTGAGTAAGGATGCTTACATAAATTATCACATATAACATTGTTGATGGATGTTAAGAATCTTGGTGAAGAAAGATTTGGAGGTTAATAGAGTTAATTCTACTCATAATGATTTCGATTCAAAGACTTTTAACCCATTGAATTTGGAGCAAATTTTGTTGGAAGGAAGAACAATGTAGATTGTCTAATCAAATTGCTAAGAGAATCCAGGGTTAACCCCTTTTAAATTGAACCTAGATATTTCGGATTCTAAAATCGTTGTGGAGATCATGCAGTGACCTTAAATTGAGGGTCAGTATGGTAAGTATACTTTACACAATTAAAGACGAGAAAATCTAGAGGTTATGCTCTATTTCTATTTGAAATTTGAAATTTAGATTTTCTTAGTCCTAATACAAAGTGATATTTTGGTCATAAGTTATTTAGCGGTTTTAGAGTATTTGCTGGGTTAGATCAGAGTGCGCAACAGAAGAGTGCGTGACAAATTTTTTTTAGGAGGGAGTATGTAATAACCCAAAATTTTGGGGCTCGTGGGCCAGCCCAGAGCAGCCAGGCCCATCTCGATCCCACGTGCCTAGCCCAGCCTATAGGCTTGTGAGCAGGTCTGTATAGGTTGACCTAAACTCGGCATACGCTCAACACCCGTGGTCGGGGTGCGAGACTCCCGATCGGAGTCTTTCTCTTCCCCAACTCCAATTTTTCCCAAGTCCACCGAAAGAGGGCAATCAAATCCCACCTAGTTTAAGACTTCATCTATAAAAGATCCTCTTCCCCTCTTCGTCAGCATGAACTTTGGGAGCTCTTCCATTACATTCTATGATTGCTAGGTGTTCCGTGGGAGGAGCTCGGAGTGCTCGTCGTTGATCCGGCCGGAGGCAAGGCATGCTCCCTCTCCTTCTCTTCAGTCTTTGAGCCACCATTCTCCTTAAATCCGGCCGGCAAGCCGCCAGATTGATGTGAAGCCGAACTCTCCTGTTTTGGTTTATTCTCTTCTATTTCGGTCGGTTATCGTCGGTGTCAGGATCAAGCGCTATCATTACACCAAAACCCGCAGGTGTTAGTGAAGACGCAACTTTATTTCCTTAAACTAGCGCAGGGGCCCATAGCGCCACGAGTCGACTCCGACCAAGCCTCGTCCAATGCCGGACTCCGACAGGGCCTCACCAGTGGGTTCAGGGACCCCCTAGTGGTATAAACCACCCTACTCCTCCAGCGCATCCACATTGGCAGGCGGCGGGACTGACTCGGCCCTCCAGGCCTCCGCCAACGTTGACTCGGCCCCTCAGGCCTCTGCCAACAATCCCCCCCCAACGTGATGCCTGGATTTCGAACTCGAGACCTATGGCTCTGATATCAATTGTCAGGATCAAGCGCTACCATTACACCAAAATCCGCAGGTGTTAGTGAAGGCGCAACTTTATTTCCTTAAACTAGCGCAGGGGCCCATAGCGCCACGAGTCGACTCCGACCAAGCCTCGCCCAACTCCAGACTCCGACAGGGCCTCGCCAGTGGGTTCAGGGACCCCCTAGTGGTATAACCCACCCTACTCCTCCAGCGCATCCACATTGGCAGGCGGTAGGACTGACTCGGCCCTCCAGGCCTCCGCCAACGTTGACTCGGCCCCTCAAGCCTCCGCCAACAGTCGGCCTTGGCACGCCGTCAGCACTACCAAGGTCGTCGACCATGGAATGTCGCCGACCATCGGCCACTGCCGCCAAACATCCCCTCAAGTCGGGAAGAAGGAAGAAAGAGAGAGAGAGGGAGAGCCACCCCGTTCTCTCCTCTTTCCTTGCCTCTTTCTCTCTCCTCTCGCTATATTCTCTTTCTTATTTTTTTAGTTTCTCTCTCTACTAGATTTTCTCTTTCTATAGAACTTTCTCTCTCTTTGAGACTTTCTCCCTTTATTAGACTTTCTCTCTCTTTGAGACTTTCTCTCTCTATCTAGACTTTCTCTCTCTATGAGACTTTCTCTATTTACTGGACATTCTCTCTCTATGAGACTTTCACTCTCTACGGGACTTTCTCTCTCCATCTAGACTTTCTCTCTCTGCCTAGATTGTTTCTCTCTCTTATTTTTTTCTTCGCATGGTTCTATGGACCAGCAGTAGGGTCTCAATGTTCTTATTGTACACCCAGGTTGAACCCCGATAGAGCATTCTAGATGAGTATCATTGCGGCCGCCCATCACGTTAGTCGTACCCCGACCATCGCCGTGTACTATTAGACTCTATCATCAAGATTTCTTACTATATTATCTAAACCATAGTCTGATTCTTTTTTCATGATTTAATGGGTTAAATTGGCCAGAGCGGACCGACCCGGATAATCGGACGCTGCTACCAGTTGACCTCCTGTTTGTCTTGCAGTCGACTGTTGTCAGCCACCATTGGACTCATAATTAGTAATGTCTGATCTATTCCCGTGATTTGATATAAATTTTTTGATCAGATGAATTGGATTGTGTTGTATTAATCGATTCAAATAATTGACCATTATCATCGAACTGGCCTCATGTATCTTTCTAGATGAATCTATTTTTACCGTCAGCCCTGATTTTGCATGGGGCTACAGTTATCCGGACAAAAAGGAGCCCAATAAGATCTCATACTCTAGTTTATCTCTCTTTTTGTTTTCTTCTCTTAGTATTTTCTCTCTCTAGCTTGATCTAGAGAGATCGTTGGTTATGTGGACTGCTGGATAGTCTTGGGTTGCGATGTGTTGGTGTACCCTTTAGTAGATATGTAAAGGGTTCTGGGACTTGGTTCTATAAGAGAACAATCTTTTTGACAAAAGGACATTAAGTAGGGTTCTGTGCGTCCCAGTTCATAGATCACAGAGTGGGCAAGTGATTAGTCTGTGTGGGTTGTCAGAACAGAGGTAAGAATCCATGTACATCGACCTACATGATATGGATATTTTTGTACCTATATGTATGATATGCTAATGATCTAAATAAGTTAGAAGCAAGAATCGTTTTTTGATGGTTTTGACATTAAATCATATTTTGATCATGTTTGCTTATGATGGATTGTAAGATGGATGTACATATGAGCATAACTTACAATTACATAATTAGACTAATGGATATAGTGCTCTAGACTAACCATATTATATTGATTGCCCTATCACGAGCTTAGAATGTGACCGTGGTTAGTCTAAAGTCAAAATAAAAAAAAGAAATTGATGTGTAGATGTAAAATTGATTAAAGAAACAAAAATTTTGAGCTTATCTCGTTACTATTGATTGCCCCGTCACATGTTAGAAATGTGATATTATCGATTGCCCCGTTACAAACTAGAAATGTAATATTATCAATTGCCCTGTCACATGCTGAAAATGTAATACTATTGATTGCCTCGTCAAGGGATGGAAACATGACCAAAACTTATCCCAAAGTCGGAAAGATAATTGATCTGGATCAAATTAAAAAGGAATGGAATGAAAAGCATTGAAAATACTATTGAAGATTTATGAGATGTCATATAATATATCACTCTTTATACCCTTGTAATTTGTATGTATACACTTGCAAAATACTTGCTTTGCTATTCTACCCTTTTTTATTTTTATTTTTGCATATGTACCCACGTCATTAAACACCGTTAAAAAATTAATGGTTTCAAATTAAAATGATTAAAATACTCTTAATGGATAGATATGCAAAAAAAAAAAAAAAAGACATTTATATAGCGATTGTGATGGAAGAAAAAAAATAATTTCAAAATTCTATCTTTTTAATTAAAATAAATATGATTTTTATAAACGGTGTTAGAAAAAATGTTATATTCGGGGTATTTGTGCAAAAACAGCGTTTTATGAGAGTATAGAAATAAATATAAATTTTAAGAAGGTATCCATACAAATTTAAATTTTTAGAAGAATATTCATACAAAAAAAACCCATTCACAAAATTCCCTCTTTTTTGATCCCCTCCTCTATCTAATTGAAAAATATTTACCAGTTTTGCAGAACATTGAATACTCGAATTCTTTTTATTTCATCACATAAATGGACCGATAGGTCGTCATCATCACATAATAAGGACAGATAGGTGGCATGCAGACATCTCAGCAGCTACAAATACCACATGGAGTGGGCGCATGCAGATAGCTACTGCCAGCAATAACGCACCTCTCCGCTTATTACAACGCAAAAAACAGAGGAAGCCAATGACATAAGAAATTAACCATGGGATTTGGCTGGTGTCCCCTAGTTGTGCACCGGTCGGATGAGGACGTGTTTGATGATAAGCCCCTTCTTCCAGTTCCCCGCCTTGGTCTCCGTCATGGAGAATTCTACCTGGCCACTTCCGGCTGCCAAGAAGTCACCAACAACGAGGTCCAGCCATTTGTTCGAGGGCATGCCCTTGAGGGTCACTTCACGCGAGGTCGAGCTACTATCCGGCTTCAGCAGATGAAGGGTCACCGGAGACTCCCACCCTGAACATGGCTCCTTCAACATTGCAACGATGACGACCTCATACGCTGCGCCTGCTTTGAGCTTCGACATCTCGAAGCTCCCACGGATCTCGAGCCAGGATACTCCCAACAGTTTTGGCACCTCAATCTCACCGTAATCTTGGCTGGGTTAAAAAAAAAAAAAAAAAAAAAAAAACGAAGATAAATATTTATTGAGAACCATTTCAGGAAATTTAGAGCCCGCAATAGTGTCCATATATATGTATATGTATATATAGGTAGAACTTGGGACATGGCTGGCCAAAATTTTCCATTCACCTGTTGAACAAGAGGCAGTTCCACTTCCAGTATCTTGAATCTCGTGCCCAAGAGATCCACATGTCCTTCGGGTATATAACCAAACCCTTAACACCACACCCGGGGTTCTAGGTGAACAAAATGAGGAAGCCAAAGAAAAATGCTTTAGTAGCTCAAAATTATAACTCAAAGTCACTCACTGCTCTCTTTGAATTGGTTTAAGAAGAAGATAAATCTTGATGAAAATTCATCACCATGCACGCCCTTTGCAGCGTGGACGGCATGCGGGACGGTGTACGAGAACTAATTGGACTCACCACAGGCTTGACCAAGACTCTTTTGATGAGAAGCCCCTTCTTCCAGCATCCCGATGTCTCCTTCAGTGAGAATTCGACCTCCCCGGATCCTGTGGCTTCGAAGTTGCCAACGACAAGGTTCTGCCATTTGTTCCGCGGCATGCAGTCGAGTGTCACTTGACAGGAAGTTGAGGTACTATCCGCCTTGCGGACTTGGAGGGTCACTGGTGACGCCCATCCTTGGCATGGCTCTTTCAGCATCACTTCCATCACGACCTCATACCATGTCTTCGCTGTGAGCTGTGACATGTTGAAATTCCCACGGACATCGAGCCAGCATACGTTCAAGAGTTCTGGCACGTCGATCTGACAGTAATCTTGGCTGAGGATTAGAGAGAGAGAGCATGCATGGAAAGGGAATTGGTTCAGTATTAAGATACATCAAACCATTTGTAGCTGGCACCATGACATTATGTCCAAATTAATATACAAGTAGAACTAGATATATGGCTGGGGAAATTTCGATCACCTCTCGAGTGGGATCTGGTCCCATGTCCAGTATCTCGCGTCTTTGGCCCAAGGGATGAACAGGTTCCTAGGGCATAACGCTAAACCCACGGTCTCGGACTTCTCAACACCACAGCCACAACCCAAGGACATGGAAGAACCATAAGCTAGGTATAAGTGTCTACTCAATTTAAGGAAAGAATTGCACAAAGAACATGAACGAATGAGAGTATGAAGGAATTGGACTCACCACAGGTGCCATCTTGTGTTTTTCTCAGTTTGGCTCCTTTACTCAGCTTCTCGGTTGCTGATGCATTTGGAGGAATACCGAGTGCCATTTATAGTGGCAGTCGGTCTTTTTTTAATATTAATAATAACATTGAAAAATAACTAGCAAGTCAATTGGAAAGACAAAAAAAAAAGAATAAAAGAACTTCAAGCCAATGCCCATACTTGGGGATACAAACGAAGGACCAGTGCGTTGGGAGTGGCGACGTTGCTCGTTTACCCAGCTTAATAAAGAAAGACAAGTGACTCAACATGTTATTTTTTTGATGAAGATCCAAATCGTCGTTTGAGGCTTGGCCGAAAAATCGTTGGCTCTTTCCCTCAACGTAGCAGCAAGTAGCTGGTAACCTCAGTTAGCTTAAACTTCATCACTGATTTGTTTCGTTAAGCAATTGCTCCTGCACGAGTTTAATATCCTCAGTTAAGTAATACTGGTTCAGTCGTCTCTCACCATCCAAAAAAGAATTTTCATCTTGGCGATCTCCATCATGACATCAATTTGTATTGATATCAGCCACCTACTATTTACAGATATAATATTATATACTACGATTCTTGGATTTTTTATCTCAACCAATCTAAATCGATACATTGTGAAAAATCTATGGTTCGAGATTTTCTAATCTATTTTTTAGTGAATTCTCAATTAATAGTTAACATATCAAATTCAATCTAAAGATAGTGGCTAATCAGTCTAACATATCAAAATATGATATCTCGGATATTTCTTTTATGATCTCAGAATTTCTTAGGGCCCATTTGATGTTCATGCACTACATAAAAAAAGAAAATTTCCGACTCTTATTTGCCGACGCTTATTCCAAGCGTCGGCAAAAAATATTCCCCGTCAACATTTGCCGATACTTTTTAAAAGCATCGGCTAATGACGACGCTTAAAAGTATCGTCAAAGTTAATATGTAATTGGCGACGCTTTTAACGACGCCTTTTCTAAAAAGCGTCGTTAAAAGCGTCGTCGAAAGCCAAAAAACCACCTCACTTTAGTCCCACATTGGCGGATCTGAAAAAGAAAGAACTATTTATATAGCCAAACCCAACTACTCTGCATGGATGGAATGAAGGTACCGATCGGGGAGGTTGTTTGTATTTCTCTTTGTGGTGCATCAGCACCATGGAATGGAAGAGGAGAAGATGCAGACCGCCATTGCTAATTTTCTTGGCAAATGGTAATTAGCGACGCTTTAAAGCGTCGGAAAATTGCGACGCTTTAAAGTGTCGCTAAATTGGAACTAGCGACGCTTTTGAAAGCATCGGAAAATGTTTTTTTCACTGTAGCATAGGCGACGCTTTACCGACGCTTTGTAAAGCGTCGGGATGGTTTCTACTGACGCTTATAAGCGTCGCTAATAGCCAAAAAACGCATCGCTAATGTCCAAGTTTCTTGTAGTGATGCTTTTGTTTTATATTTTTATTTTCAAATTCAAGAAAAAAAATTAGCTTAGCTAAACATATTTGTATAAGGAGATGCTTCGGGACCTCATCAAAATTTCAAGTTGCCCATTACCTTCAGCGAGACGTCTTAAATTCAGTTTCTTCATTCACCAGTACCACCGGCCATGCCAAAAATGTGATTACCGTGGAAGAAAGGGTCTTTTGTGTTAAGTCATTAAAGCATTATTAGAGAGATAAAGAAAGACTTCCATCCGAACAGTCAACTATTTCCTTAGCCTTCAGCATTCGAGCCAGAAACACTTGAGGAATCTTGAGTAGTGTGAACTGATGCCATGGTGATCGGATAAGCTCTTGCAGCCAGTAATTTGTCGGTGTTGTCTTGGATGGGAATTCTCTCGGCCCCGAGCACGTTAATCTCTCTTTTCCAATATTAATTTTATTGACTATAATGTCGTTGAAATCCTCTATCTATTGAGCAATGGAATACCTTATGTTAACTCATCAAAGTCTTATTAGAGAGATAAACAAAGGCTTCAGTATTCGAGCTGGAACCTTCTGGTTATAATAGAAAAGACCAGGGAGAGTAACACGTGAATAGCGAACGCAAGCTTTGTTGGATAAGGATATAAAATTTTCCACTCCGAGACCATGATTGAACTAAGCGGCTCCTCATTAATTTAGACTTGCTTTCGGCCTTAGAAAGAGCCAAAGGTCAAAGGACTGATAAATAAATCAGCTCTCCCCTCCCCACCACCGGCCCACACCTCTCTCTCTCTCTTAAATAAAAAAAAAAAAAGGAAGAAGAAGAAGAAGAATGTAAATTCTCAATTTACATTCTCAATTTGTAAATATAAATAAAAAATAGATTCAACTCGACAATAATCTCATTCCAGGAACCTAATTTAGAATCAGAATAGATCTAATCTTAAATATCGGTACCAATACTCAACAGAAACTTGATTATCTTTTCTATATAACAAGCCAAGCTAGAGCAATATATTGTAGCACGGTAAATTAGTTGGTGTAGATCAAACATATCGGTCCAGGATCTAGAATAAGTACAAAAAAAAAAAAAACAAGAAAGAGGTAGTGGAAGAAAAAGCTAGGAGGGAAGAGAAAGTCATCTTTTTATTAAAAAATTATTACCATGCAGAACGACGCGCTTTCAATGTATATTTAACTGCTAGCCCAAGCTTTGGATTGTTTGTGTAGACGTGCCATTAGAATATGGTCAGAGGTTCAATGGGAGTAGAGAGAGAAAGACGTCTTAGAGAAACGTGAAGTTTCTGTAAAAGAAGATCCAAACTCAATTGTTTCGGCCTTTTTTTTTTAATAAATTTATTTTTTTATCTAATTTTTTCTTCCGCTACTATTCGTTGATTCGTTTTAGATTCCGAACCGGCATGTTCGATAAAGTCCCTAAGAAACTCAAATTTATGGTGCTCCCAAATTCATGGCTGAACTGGAGCGGTACTCTTTCAAACAATCTTCCATATATTATATTGTGGTCGTAATTGAGAAGGCCCATGTGGTAGAATGCAACCTATCATCTCATACATTGCACGAGTCATTTTCAATCACAGTCTTTACACAATACATGAACAACTATGATTTGGTTCAAGAAAAACATTTGACCCATCATGGATCAATTTGGTCATCGAGGAAGATCTAGACAAGTTTCGAGAGTAATACTCATTACATCCCGGCAAGATCACAAAACTCAACTTGCGTAAGCTATAATTTTCTCACATGACATCTATTTTCGGCACTCCAAGTGCCACAATTGAAGCTTTTGTCCAGTATTTTGAGAGTAGATGGCATTTGTGGTTCCTCTCTTCATTTCATCTCACACGATTCTCCTGTCCAGAGACTCAAATTGAACATGCAATCACTACCAGAAAACACGCGTATAGTGACTATACTGTGTTTCCGGTTACTAATATGGAATTTATGACCAGAGCTCTCATCACGAAATTGATTACAAAAACACACGTCACTAAATTTTCAATAACGGCAGCGATTCCTGTCACTAAACTCCGTGACAGAACCACCGTCACTAAGCCATTACAAATCCAAGAATTAAATATTTAAAAAATTACGTATTTTCCGTCATTAACCAGTCATTGAGTTAGTGACGAAGGTAACTTGGTTACTGATTTTGTCACAGAATTCGATCACAAATTTGGTCATTGATTTGTCACAACCTTCAGTGACAGATTTAGTCGTCACAGACATGGTCACAAATATTGTCACTAATTCCGTCACTGACTCACTAAGCAAAATCAATTTTTATAAACCAAAATTTTGTCACTAAGTTTATGTTAACTCGTCACAATACTTGGTAAACAATTCAGTAACCAAATTTGGTCACTGATCACATTCTAATAATCTGGTACATTTGGTACATTGATTGGCTCATAATAAAAAAAAAATACAAGCTAGAGCCTCATCCAGTCATATGTATAAACAAAACAATGGAAGTGTTCTGCTGAAAGCTTTTCATTCAACATCTCTCTTTCCAGAATACAACAGACATATATAAATGTAGTCAGTATATGATTCCAATGGACTGACATAAATGACTTCAACTCTGTCAACCGGGAAGGAGTCGGAACAAGAACTTGTACTTGTTTAGATAGAAAGCCAGCAGTATGCTTTGACCCTTTGCTTTTGCATTGCCCCTTGTTGTTTTGTTTAACCTGTTTCATTCCATTCATCAGAGGGGCAAAAAAAAACACACAGAGAGAGAGAGAGAGAGCATTGCCCCTTTTTGTTTCCTTTAACCTGTTTCCTTTAGCAAAGTATATCCCATCTGAAGTTGAAAAGAAAGCACTACAATTCAGTTCATAGTTACTTACAGAAATATAAAAACATGAGCAAAAGTTAAGAGTGACATTAGATGAGGGCATACCTGAGAATCTGAAATTATTAACCGAAATTACAATAACCAATGACAACATCCATAGTCAAAGCAAAACTAAAAAAAGTCCCAAACTATAACAACATCCATATTTAAACCAAAACCAAAAGGGAGTATCCCATGATCATGATTCATCTCACTATGAATTGGATTCAACATTGGCCGAGCATTGAGTTGATTGAGTTTCATTGTAGAAACTTGAGTTTATGACATCTTCTACAATCTCATCTAACTCGGCATCCTCAACATCTACATTGAAATATTGCAATAATTAATAATAAATTTATTCAAAAAATAATAGAAATATAATTAATAAAACATATACCTTTCTTTTCCAACACCCAATCTTGAGTACAAATCAAGGCCTCGGCAATATTCAATTTAAGTGCACTACGATACTTATCAAGTACCCGCCACCAATACTAAAAGCAGATTCAGTCCTTACAAGATGTTAATAAAGACTAATACATACTATGAAACCCTGGTCCTTGTTACCCAGTAAGCAACAATGAGTTGTCCCAGTATATTTGAGGATTTTGGTTAGCAAAAGGACTAATAGAGAACTTCAGACACCAGATACTTTTAGATTTGTTTTTAGGAGATGGAATAATTGTCCATTTCATTGAGGAAAACCCAGAAAATTCCTACTGGTATCATTTCTAGCACCAATATCAAGATGTGTGACACTAATAAGTTAACCAGGGTAACAAATCTATCACTATCAAGTATGAGTATATATGGAATTGCACTTTCTATTTTTGATTGCCTATTGGAAGCTGATGAAGTTTCATGATTCATACTACTGCTTTGAGATAAATAAGAATGATAAAATATATTGTGAGTTTTGTTGAGAACTTGTAATTTACTAAGAAAATTAATGCTTATGGTGATAAAGGTGAACAAGCTTTTACATGGCTACTTGAAATCAGGGGCGGCCCAATGCATTTGGAGGCCTAAGGCGAACTTTCTAAGAGAGGCCTTTTTTTTAAATAATAATAATAATAATAATAATAATAAATTTTAATAAGTGCAAAATACTTTAAAAATTTATTTAAAAATAATCCGTCTAGCTTTTTGAGATGCAAAATTGCTAATCAAACTTTTGTACTCAAGATTCATTAAAATACTATTTTCAATCGATAATATAGCTAATCCATTTAATCTTTCTTGTGACATAGTTGACCGCAAATAAGATTTTATCAACTTTAATTTTGAAAAACTTCTTTCAGCAGAAGCAACTGTTACAGGTATTGTTAACAATATTCTGTAAGCAATGCATGCATTTGGAAAAGAATCTGTTTTTTTAATAAAACTTAAAGTATCAATAGGGGTACAAGTTTCTATTTGTAAAATTTCTTTTAAAACGTTTAACTCTGAAAATAGATCAAGACCATCAATATCAGAATATTCACCATGCTTTAAATAGTTTTCAAGATTAAGACAACACCTTTTCAAATTCTCTTCATTCAAAGATTTTAACTTTCTAAAATTAAACAAAAAACCAAAAAAATCTTCATATATGGTGAATTGTTCAAACCTACTTTGAATTGAAGAAATAGCTTGATCTATTACATATAAAAAGTAATCAATTCTAAAAGATTCTTCAGCTGATCTTATTGTCTCATCATCAGTATTTTCATCAAATTGTTTTTTTCTACGGATCACACGTTTTTCACGAAATGTAGGTTCTATTTCCATTTCATTTGCAATTTCTTTAGATGAATTCAAAGCATTCATAAATCCATTTTCTCTATAACTTTTTAAATAAGAAAGAAGACCTTTTAATTGATCTATAGCAACATCAATATGCATGTCTTCAGATTGTAAATTCTTACTAACTGAGTTAACAGCAAACAATATATCGTACCAAATATTCATGCCTAATAAGAATTCAAAATTTTCAATCTCATATGTAGCTAAACATATGGCTTCACTCTTTATTTTAGGATCTTCACTAGTTTCCGCTAATTGAATTAAGGCATCTCTTATTTTAGGAGCTTGATGTTTAATTGCTTTGACACTTTCAATACGACTTTCCCAACGTGTTTGTGATAAAGGTTTAAGAGTTAATGTAGATACATTATCTTGTAAAATTTTCCATCGTTTTGTAGAAGAAGAAAATAAGGTATAAATTCGTTGTATTACTCCAAAAAAAGATATAGCCTTAGGACATGAGTTAGCAGTATCACATAATACTAAATTCAAGTTATGACATCCACATGGTGTGTAAAATGCTCTAGGATTTATATCTAATAATCTTTTTTGTACACCTTGATGTTTTCCTTTCATATTAGATCCATTGTCATACCCTTGTCCTCTTATATCATTAACCTCAAGTTTATGTTTTTCTATTATATTTATAAGTTCATTAAAAAGGCCCTTTCCAGAGGTATCATCTACTTCTAAAAATTCTAAAAAATATTCTTCTACTTTTACTGGACTTGTTGAAGTATCTACACATCTTAAAACTAGGGTCATTTGTTCCTGATGGCTTGCATCAGGAGTGCAATCAAGTATTACAGAAAAGTATTTTGCTTCTTTAATCTTTTTAATTATTATAGCTTTAATTTCAGACGCTAATATTTGAATCAATTCATTTTGAATATTATGACCTAAATAATGATTGTGAATTTCACCATGTTGAATGCGTCGAACATGTTCTTGCATTACTGGATCAAATTCTGCAATCGTTTCAATAAAACTTAGAAAATTTCCGTTATTGCTTTGATAGATCTTTTCATTCTTTCCTCGAAATGCTAAATTATTTTTTACAAGATTTTTTACAATAGCAATAATTCTCAATAAAACTTTTTTCCAATGATCCTTCTCTTGGTTTATTTGTTCTTGGAGACTTTTATCAATTGTCTTATTTTTTATCAATCTCACTTCTATATCAATCCACCTATTCATGCTAATGATATGCTCATTAGTTGTTTCATGACTTTTAAGCTTGATACCTAGATTTTTCCAATCCCTACTTCCTTCATTGACTAATTGACTCGTGCTAGACTTTGAATCAAATAATTTACAACAAAAACAATATACCCTATCCAAATCCTTTGAATACACTAACCATCTTCTATCATATTTTTCGCCATTAGGTAACTTACGAATGTAATGTATAGTAGAAAAGTGTCTATTATTTTCATCCCTAGGAAAATGAAGATCATAATCTCTAATTGGACCTCTTTCTACTAATAGATCTCTCAACTTTGTATCAATATTTTTCCATTGACCAGGATCATATATATTTATAGAAATAGAACTAGTTTCATTAAACTCTACACTATCCTTATTTATCCTATCTTCATCTAATTTCTTATTGTGTTCTTCACTAGATATTGTTTGGTTGTCAATCTCATTTTGTTTCGTTCTTTTTATATCATCTTCTAACTCTATTTCGTTTTGAGTTGAACTTGATGTAGTGTTTTGTTTATTTGTGACAATAAATCTATCTAAAGCACCTTTTTGAGATTGAATGAGTTTTTCGATTTTTCTTTTCTTTTTGAGTTTTTCATACCCACATTCAAATTTTCTATTAGACATTTGAATCCAAAAATAATATTATCAAACCAAACAATTAAGACAATCACTACAAACAAATCAAAATAGAATAGAGTTGAAAATGATAAAACCCGAAATGCCAATAGAAGCGGTGTCGGACTCGACGACGAACTCAAGTCCCAACAAGCGGTGCCGGACTCGACGACGAACTCAAATCCCAACAAGCGGTGCCGAACTCAATTTTAATGGAGACCCTAGACATGAAAAACTATTATCAATTTTTAAGAATAGACATAAAATATATTTTCAAGAATCCGACAATAAAATTTTTGATAGCATTGAATGATTGAAATATAAATAGTAAAGTGGAAATGGGTGCAAAATGGAGCTATGTAAGACTGTAACAGAGAGTATATCATGACATTAAGTTTAAGAATGTTAATTGTAGTTTTTACATCATTAATTGTAACACTAAAAATAGGTTATCTCTTCATTCACCATAAAATGAAATAAATAATTTCTATAATTCTATTCTCTCTTCCTCCTGGCTCCTGCACAACTATCAGAAACAGGGAAAAAATGAAAAAAGTAGACCTTGGCCTATCAGATTAACCATTGAGTGAGTTCTTTTTGATAGGTGGTAGGGAGATCGCTGCCCATGATTCCTTGTGGTAGTTTAAGGCCTCAGAAGGAGTTTTTAAAATAATATCTTATTTAATCTAACAATTAGTGTGTTTTTTTTTTCAAAAGAAAATTCTGACTACAATTTATTGTCTGCAATGGTTATGACTGCAAATAAACAACTTAGATAAATCAATTATCAAACAATGTTGGCAATACACATGCTTGTGCAAGGAGGCAAAAAATTCACATCAGTCAAGTTTCAGTTCATTGAAACAAATGAACATAGGAAGATCGAAGCATGTGAATATTTATCTAAGATGGAAAAGATAGATGCATAGAGTTTAATGGTTTTCTTACAGAATGTAATAATAATATTACACAGTAAACAGTTATAAAATAGGTGGAAAGAAACAGTTGAAAACCCTCCATCCTGAGGTTCCATTGTTGCGAAGAAAAGGCCATTTTGGCTTTAGATATCATGCAAATCACGGCAATAGATTAAAAAGATAGTTTCTGAAACAGTGAAACCCATTCTACTTCCATCTTCAAAGCTAGAATTGCAAGTCTCACCGCGGAAACAGGGGAAGGAGAACTCACCGCGGAAACAGGGGAAGGAGCTGGAGAAGCCAGAGAGGACCGAGGACGGACTGCGGAGGCGGAGCCGCGGAGGGCCGAGAACGAGAAGGAGACCTGGAGAAGAGACGCCGGCGTCAAGTCTCAACTCTCAAGAACCGAGTTATCGAGATTCGAGATTCGAGGAACGGGGTTACGGGAAGCCGGGAAGGAAGAGGAAGAAGACGGTGGCTACGGGCTAACATTTAAGAAGTAAGAAGACTGAAGACGGTGGCGTGCCGGTGCGACTGTGCCAGGCGGATGGTTGGATGGAGAAGACGGGCTAGTTGGCTACGGCATGCTAGGGCTTGGGCAGCTGGAGAAGAAATGTCTTGTCCCGTACCCGTTGCCGTTGGCCTGGATGCCGGTTGCGGACCGTTGGTCGCTGCCCACTGGTCGCTGGAGCCTGGAGGAGGAGGCGAGGAGCTCTCCCAGAGGCGGAGGCCGGAGGCCTTCCTTTGGTCCGAGGCCCTAGGCGACCGCCTCGATCGCCTAGGGCTCGGGCCGGCACTGCTTGAAATTCGAAATGCATGGATATTCATATATCCTATCTTTCATTTAAAAATTAAAATTTTCATGTGACATGCATTTGAACATATTTTTGGGGACCCTGATGATGTGCTTTACTTGTTTCCTCGCAAATAGCTTGTTCAGAAAATTATGCAGGAAGTTTCTTGTGGTCCTTTTGCAGGTTGCAGAGAGAGCGTTATTTTTATGGAACGATGATCATTTTGAAAACTTAATCAAACAAAACTCCAAGGCGATTTTACCAATTATCTTTCCTGCTTTGGAGAGAAATACAAAGTCTCACTGGAACCAAGCTGTTCAGAGCCTCACACTAAATGTTCGTAAGATATTTTCTGATCATGATCCTGGGCTATTCACGGAGTGCTTGAAGAAGTTTGAAGAAGATGAATCTAAAGAAAAGGAGATTAAGTCAAAACGTGAAGTTGTATGGAAGCGCCTAGAAGAAATTGCCGCTTCGAAAGCTGCAAGTAATGAGGCTGTTCAATCCAAAATACAAGAATTTGCTACAGTACAAGACTTTGTGTCGTTTCGATCCTGAGAATGAAAGCCCAATCCAAAATACCAGGACCATATGTTTTCAATCTTTATGATGATCAGCAACAGGGTAAAGACATATCTATCACCTACTTAAAATCTTTATAAAGCTCTTTCTACAGTAATTAAGCTCTGCAACCTCATTCTAATTTGATGGTAAAATTGAATATGTTAAGTTACCATTGATTTTCTGGAGACATAAATTAACAGCTGAAAAATATCCATTATTGTTTGGGTGGCATATCAGCCATAATCCCAGATCAAACTGGTTGCACTTAGGTGTGAAGTCCAAAACATAGGAGGGCCAAAAAGTTTCATAGCAATACACAACCAAAAAAGTAATTAGAGAGATTATAGAGAACAGCATGGAACAATAGAGCGACAGATTAAAAGAAAATAAGACTCAGATGTAGGCATTGATGACACAATCTGCAGCAATTAAAAAGCAGCTTGCCTGGATAGTGGCCAAGATATCATCACTTTGAAAAATTAATAAAAACATTAAAAAATCAAAGAAAATAGATAGCTCTTGATGTGTGAGAAGGTCCTCTAAAAATGGCTAACACATGCACCATCTCCTTCTTCTGCCCTTCTCACAAAAAATAAAAAAGAATAAAATAGGAAGCTACATTTTAAGAACAAATTAATGTGGGAAGCTTGGTAAGCGGGTTGCCAACAATAAGGAGAGCAAGCCGACCAGTTTTCTTCCCTCTTCTCTTTATCCATATAGCTACAGCCAGATCCGGAAACTTCAAGACCAGGGCAACCCAAAACCCTAACCTTGGTACATGTAGCGCAAATCCTAACCACCATGATAAAATCTACCACATAATATCAGGAGAAAACGAAGAAAAACCCAAAAATCAAGAGGGAAAAGAAGGGATAAGCTCTATACTGAAAGAGAGAGAGAGAGAGAGAGAGAGAGAGAGACCTTGAGGACAAAATTCAACATCATAGAGAACGCGACCAATAAAGCATACAACAAAACAATAAGGTTCACATATTCCATCAATAAGCTCCACCAATGAAACAATTAAGCATACAGAGAAGCGGGAGTGAAAGGGAGGCGGAGAAGGGAGAACGCTGACCTTCCAAGGACCTGAGCGAGGGTCTTGATGTAGCCGTCGATGATCTCGTCCCGGGTGAGACTGGGATCGGCCAATCGGGGGGGCTCGATGACGATAACCGCCGCAGTCGCCGTCGACGGGGAGGCAGAAGTAGCCGGCAAAGGGGAGGAGAGGCCGGAGGCGGAGGAGAGGACAGGTAAAGAAAAGAGCTCGGAAGGTGAAGTATCCGGAGGAGAGGAGAGGGGAGAGGGACACTGAGGAGAATGGAATGGAAAGGATGTTTCGGAGTTTTTTAGTGGAGGGAAAGAAAAAGAAAAGAAAAGAATAGAAGGAAAAATTTTGGGCTCTAATTCTTTTCTTTTTTTTTCTTCTATAAGTAGAAGAATTTAGAAATAAATTTTTTATAATATTTATTTTATTTTTAAATTAAAAAAGTACCAAATTAAAAGGATAAATATATCCTAGGGCCATGGACCCAACCCGACCCGACCTGACCTGATTTTCTAGTGGGTTGGGTCTGGGTCTAAAATTAGGACCCGAACAAGAATCCAGGTTAAGTCGGGGTCACTCATGATCCGGTCTGATCCGATCCATTTGCACCTCTACTCATAAGCATGAACCTTTTATAATAAAGATATTTTAGTAAATGTGTTAAAAAGATATGCTTTCTTTTCTTTTCTCTCCAAATTCCCAAATAAGAGGAACGAAAGTACTTTTTCTTTCATTCTAAAACTCTCAAACAAGAGAAGAAGAAAGTCTATTCTATTCCTTTCTTTTCTTTCCCTCCTCATTAAAGTTTTTCTTTCTTTTTTTTTTTCTCCCCAAAAATCCCAAACGGAGGGTGAGGGAAGAGAGCTCGGGCGGCGCCATTGGACAAACCCTAACCCTAAGACAAAATTGCGGACTGAGGCCGAGGGCGATGCGGCGGGGAGTTGGGCCGGCCCTAGGCCTCATGGGTTGTAGCCCTTATTTTTTATCAGCCCAATAGTTAAACAAGTTATACGGGTTAAACGGGTCAGACATCTAAAATATATATATAACCTAATTAATAAATAGGTTAAACGGGTCAACCTGTTTACGACTTGAAGCTATTTAGGCCAAACACAAACCTGTTTATGGCGGGTCGAACACGGATCGTGTTGGCGGGTCGAACACGGATCGTGTTGGCGGGTCAGGTCATATTTTACCACCCCTAGCCATCGACCACCTCACAAATATCGCCTCCAAAGCCGAAATGGACGAACTCAGGGAGGAAAGAGGGACGAAGATATGGACGAACTCAGGGAGGAAAAATGAAGAACCGAAGACGAAATGGATTGCGGGCGCGGGATTTGTTCTAGCTATTGGGCCTGAGGCGATGCCGCGGTGGGTCATGGACTCATAGATAGGATTACTGATGGATCCATCATCTGGATTCTAAATCCTAGAGGACCCGATTTGACCTAACTATCTGAATCCGCCATCGGATGAAGAAAACAATATTCGAATCCAACCCAAATCAAATACGGAAATGGATACGGTCGGATCAAATCCGACCCGCTTTCAGCCTTGGCGTAGCATTCCAAACAGTTTACTGCCATTAATCACTAGGGGTGCAAATGGGTCATCCTTTGTGGCCGACGCCATGGAATTTGGAAATGAAAAGAAGGGATTTGGGTTTTCTGGAGAACGATTGGGTTTTGGGCTATCGAAAAAATTTGGGCGGGGCGGCGGGCACCCTTAGTTTCATTTTGGATTTCCCTTGTTTTACAATTTTTTTAATTTATAATTATCAAAAATAATATTTTTAATATTTTTGAAATTAAAAATTAAATTTGGTGACGGAAATTTCTGTCAGTATCCCGTCACTACCAAAAATAATCTTTTAAAAATTTATAAACACTTGGGTTACAATTTTTGTGACGGCTGAATTTGTTATTGTCTGGTTGCAATTTCGGTTACTAGTTTTGTGACAGATACCCCGTCACTACGGTGGTCGCTAAGTTTTGGCGTCAATCCTACCTACGTATTCTATGACCGGTCTGTCACTAAGTTCACACCACGGTGACCAAATTTCTATCTGTCACTAATCCGTCACAAATAGTGACTGATAACGGGCCGTCATTAGTTTTCCGTCACTATACGCGTGTTTTCTGGTAGTGAATAAGGTCAACTAACCCGCCATAAGCAACTTAATAACTTACTATCAAACAACTTACTATTAAGCAAGACTAATAATAATTACAAGTACTCAAGCTCAACTCGTTAGCAAACTCACTCAATTTTTTTAAAAAAAAGACAAGCTTGAACAACTATTTCAAGATTGGTTGTAGCTCAAATACCCCTTTTGATGTAATGTGGCAAGCCTAATAGTTGCTTGCCTTCTTTACACACATAAAGCATGCTGCATGGAGGTACGAGAGTGGTTTCAGGCTTGCTATTGGTAGAAGGGTGCCTCCCTCTTCCCTTCCATTTTTAAAATGTTTGATCCACCAAATTCTAACATATTGAACCGTTGCAATGTCATCACTCCTTTCATCTGCCCTTTGGTTCTCCATTCTCTATGGTCTTGGCTGAAGGTGCGAGACTTCGTTGCAACGTCCACCACTCGTGCTAAGGCTTAGAACCGATATTTTAATGCCCATGGTACTATTGAGCTTCCATCCATTATTCTCATATTTTAACATTTATAAAAAGAAAGAAAGATGGATCTTCGACAATGATACTTTGCTTCTTTCTTCGAGCCCCTCTTTTCTGCCACCTTCCTGGAGATGATTATCGAAAGCCGCCGGATATTTGATATGATCATTGCTGATATGTTTTCTTAATGTCCTAATCCGGTATCTCCTTATGATTGACCTTCAAACACCACTCGGAAGAGAGGTTTGGATCAAAATTCAGGTGATCTTCTAATTGTTAAATTCTTTAGTAGAATCATGGGGCTCAGAACCGAGATATTTAATACTTGTTTCCTTTTAGAATGGTTAAACTTTTCAAGACCATAATACTTCAACACGCTATTTGTGATGACTAATTTTTTTATTTAACTTTTTTTTTCTTGGGTTCTTGGCTCTAGTTTCATGTCTTACCAAATTATTTTGGCTGATCCTCTGTTTAGTTCTTCCTTCCGTAGAAGAAAGACAGAGGGGTGAAGGATGACTATTGGAATAAAAAGATTTTATTTCTTTTATCTTCTATATCAATCATGACAAATGTGATTGCATCCAAAGATAATTTAATCAGCAATATAATATAAAAAATGAAATAACTCTTATGAAGATTTTCTTTTTGGTTCAGGTCGACCACTCCATGGATTCAAGATGTGGGCAAAAGGTGCAAGGAACATCCTAATTCAGAAGATAAAGCATGAAGTCAAATCTCCAGTGGGTTCTACCGACGGTCCTTGATGGACTAAGGGAACAAAGAGAGGAACAACCAAAATGTTCAGCGATCAATTTTCTCCATTATCTCAAGACAATTCTATAAAGAAAAAATACAATATAATTTATAAAATATTTTAAAGATAATTTGACAGAAAAAGATATAAGATGCTAACATTGTATAATAAATTTATTAATGCATGTAGTTTTGCAAGTTTTATAGTTAGAGAACCTGGAAAATTTAATCAGACTAATGGGCATAGTTGTCACATGATAGGCATTCTCCGTATGAATATGTTAACCTTTAACAATGAGACCTTAGCATTATCTAAAAGGAGCGGCATGGAAGGGCATCATTTACGTGAGGCTGGTTCTAGACGCGGACAGCATCTATCTTGGTGATTAAGTAGATTCAAAGCTAGCACAGCAACAATGACCGCCACCCGCTACTTCGGGACATACGCGGGCTCGCAGATAGTTTGGCTACTTTCGGACCACTTATATTTATCAAAAGGCGAACAGTATTGCTGACTGGGTCTCCTCCTATGCTGTACATAATTCGGAAGAGATCCTTTGGGAGACTCATGAGTTTGTTGCTCCTCCTCTCCGTCAACTTTTCTTTTCTGACTTTATTGGTTGTACTCATGCTTAATCTGTGTGAGTCGTCGTTGTATTAAAAAAAACCTTGGTAAAAAAATATAAAATTATTAAAAAGATATTTGTATGTTCTTTCTATGTAGATAAGCACATTTGTATGCACATTCAGAAGAGAGACTTCCGAAAGTAGTAGCATAGGCGCGTGGGACAGAGAGATTTTTGAAGCATTAATATGTTGCGGCAACCAACTAAATGTTAAACCACGTTCATAAAATTCTCACAACAGTGATGGGAAGAAATCTAGACAGCCACCATCTCCACTTCCATGGTGCTCATAAAACTTCTAATCCTTCATGATTTTGAATCACCCTAGTTAAACAAGAAAGTTAATTTATTGAAGACGTATTCGTAATGATAACCACCCATATATTTATAAAAATGCCATTATACAAGCTAATAAATTGAGGACAAGTTCCTTTTATTTTTATACAAATTTTGTTATTTTTATGTCTTCTAAAAATTTATGCTAGATGTGTCAGAAATTTAGAAAAGTTTAGAAAACCATTTTCTACTTTTTATTTAAATTTATTTTATTTTCTTTAGATAAATTGTATTTCCAGGTATTAAGAAAAAATTATTGGTTTTAGAAAATATCTCCTATCAAAATCCCTAGTTGTACTCAGTTTGTTAATCTATCAAGAATATTCAATAAATCTTTCTTTGAGATTTCTCTCAATTCATTGTAATGTAAGCTCTTTTTCTGGTTCATCGGTGCCTCATTTCAATGGGAGACTGAATAATCTCAGAGGCACTCCGAAGAACTCTATCCTATCCAAGTTTGGCAGCGCACAGGGATAGAAGGAAAACCTCCTTAATAGCATAGACTGGTTCAAGGAGGAAGAGAGCTGATCCCTATCTCGGGATGAGCGGTTCCAAGACTGGGGGCCAGTGATCGGCTACAACTGGTGTTGCACCAGGGAAGCTCACATGGAAATAGAGGTCCTAGCCGTTATGGTTGCCAAGAGGCCAATGAACGGCATCATCAGCATCGGATTTTTACAGTTAAGGATGGGTGTTTAGGAGTTATTTTATGTCCTTTTGCCCTTTTTGGCTCAGTGGGTAATCCATAAGCTTGATCAGATCAAATCATCTTTCTTCTAGGGTAGGACATGATTTTTAGGGCTCGTTTGGTTCACGGAAAAAGAAAAGGAAAAGTGTGGTCAACGGAAAAGTAATGAGATGCCTCTTGTTTGGTTGGAGTTTTTAAAGGAGAGAGATGAAAAAGTTGTATTTCCGTGGGAATATAATTCCCACATTTCATAAAAAAGTTACTTTCCATGAGGCAGGAATCATTCTATTTTTATTTTTTTCCAAAAATACCCTTCAAGATTAAAGAGGCATTAAAAACTTAATTTTTATTAAGAGTATAATAGGATTACATATAACTTTTATAGGAAAATGGATGGTCAACCAAACATAAGCATTCTGAAAATCTGTCACTTTTTCATGTTTAACCAACATACCAAAAGTACATTCTCAGTCATTCTCTTCTTAGGAATCTTCTTTCAGGAATCATATTCTTAGGAAGGAAAATGCTTTCCGCGAACCAAACGAGCCCTTAAAATTTCCCATTTTTTGTTTAAAAGAGCTAATGTTCGTTTGATTGAACACCTGATTCTTAAGGAAGGCAAGGAACACGAGATGCTTTTCCCATGAATGCAACTTCTCATTTATTAGTTTGTTCAATCATAGCAAAGAAAGCCACATTTACATGTACATAGCTGGGACCCATAGCAGCAAGCACAAGAGTTGCTATAAACTTATAGAACCTTCTTAAATTATCGACTAATCAGACTTGGTTTTGATTTGAGTTGTAATGCATGATGTCTTATGCTGTTGGCAAGACTAATTGCATGCTTGCTATACAACAAAACCTGCATCCGAGCCATCTCCAGTATCTGGGCTCAATTTGTAATTGTTTTGCATATTTATAAGAGTTAATTATGTTATTTCTCTTTGATTCGGTACCTGATTCTTGGAAGATGACTCGAGATGCATGCGGGATGCTTTGGTAGTAGATGGTAAATCTCATCCAGTACTTTTCACAAAAAAAAAAAAAAAAAATCACTCATGTTCACACCTAATCACCTACCTAGGAACTCAATATTATATTCACTTTCTCACCTGTACTTCTGGAGAGAATGGTCTAGTTAAGCTTTGAATCATGTGATGTGAGTATGTATATGAGAATCACTAGCAACAAAACTAGAAAATGGTGCCTAAACAAACATGCTTGATCCGGCCATCTTTCATCCACTAGGGGTAGAGTTAGAAATGGGCTCGGGCTGGCCCGAGCCCTAACGAGCCGACTCAACCTCCGGTCGGGCTTCGGGCTAGGCCCGAAAGAGTTCAGGCCGAATTTGAATTTAAATGTAAAGCTCATTTATTTTTCGAATCAGGCTTGGATATGTCATTGCGTTGGTACTTCTACAAAGAATGGTCTAGTTAAGCTTAGAATCATATGATGTGAGTATGCATATGAGTATCCAAACTTAATTGCTAGCAACAAACCAACTAGGAAATGGTGCCTGAACCAACGTGCTTGATTCGATTGATTTATTTATTTGATTAGGTTTATATTAGTGCAAGAATGACTAAGAATATGGGATGAGTTGCGGGTGTCAACTGCTTAGAAAATTCTTTAGGGGAAAATTGGCCGGATTTTTGGGATTGAGGTTTGTGCATGGTTTAATTGGAAATGTGGTGTTAATTATGGGTTTGAAGACGAAAGGTTTTATTTTTGAAGGGAAATGTTGCTCCTGTTCTCATCTATATAGGTGACGGATTCGATTTTGGAGTTCTTCTCTCTTAATGATGATAATATCGTGATAAACATACTTGGTATCGTCTAAGAAACGTGTGATCTACATCTTCTTGATTAATTTGAGTGATTACTATAGATACTATCGTTTGATTTTAAATGTGTGAGAAACTGCTCTATCTTATTGGTCGCATAAATTTCAGATTTTGGCGGATTTCAACTGATGCTTGAAAAGAGGATCTAAATAAAACTGTGCATTTGTAAAGAGAATAGCTAAGCAACACCGGAGGGAGCATAGGGAACCCAAGCTAATAAGCGATATCCTTCATGGATTATGATCTCTTTTACCTCAAAGATCGAAATGAGGATCTAAATGTTACCTGAGATTGAAATCAAACCCTAGAAATCCCTAACAAAAATATCTTTTTTGCCCAAAGATCATATATCAAACCCTATTAGGAGACTAGGGTTTCAAATTTCAGACAAGAAGGGCACCGCATTTCAAAGCAACGAAGAAGATACAAACACAATGCGCAATTCGTTCACCGAAAATAGAAAAAAAATAAACAGTGATGGAAGAGGAGAAGAAGAATGATTTGCACCCGCTATAAAAATAATGAAAGCATATAATTTACCAAAACTCTCATAAAAAAATAAATATAATTATCTTTATAGCTAATTATAGAATACAAATTATATGGCAACAAGGTTACATAAAGCCAACGAGCCAGAATTTAATGATCAATTGCTATAAAATGTCAATTTTTCATATATATTTTTTTATTTTATCGTATGCTCTTAATTAGCAAAATAATTCATTATAACTAACCCAAGCTAATCTTAATATTTAATTTTTCTTAATATTTTTTTTTAAATGAAGGATAAAAATAGATATAGAGCTCTAGCGTTTTCTTCTATATATCACCATGAAGAGAGAGCTCCGCGGACCATAAGGTAACGAGTCCTCGTCCATTCGGTAGGTATACAATCTTGACTGCCGATTTATTCTCAAGTGTAGGCTCCACATACTAGCCACGAGCTTCCGAGTCAACTGTGCACATGCTCAGCGTTATCGAGTTCCCACCTGCCAAAGCCTTTCCTACGCCACGGATATCACTTTATTGCCTACACTAGGGATATTGCTTTACTGCCATCAATATCAAGTTCCGAATTTCCTAACCGTGGAAGTCTCATTTCCTTTCATCTCCAGAAGAACTCTACAGAAGATAGAGAATGAACAAAGATATAGAATGAACAATATTGCAATAAATAACGAGGAGAATAGAGAGTTCACAACAAAACTAGCCTCTATTGAATTTATAAATTCCTTATACACTTAATCGTATTTATTAATATATTAATATATTGATAAATTTATATTTTATTAAAAATTAATAAAGCATTCTAACAAAATAAATATTAGATAAATAAATAAAAATATATTATATTCTAATAACTATATAATGAATAAAAAAGTAATATATTGGGGGTCCTATATTTTCTAAATAAAAAACTTCCAAGCACATAACGTGGGTTATTTAATAAAAATATTGATACAAAGTAATAATATTTTAACATATTAATTGAAGCTAATAATATTTAGCAAAAATATTAATATCAATAATATTACCAAAAGTAATAATATTTTTTATTAATGATATTCTTAAAAAATTAATAATATCTAATTATAAATTAATATATTAACAAAATTATATTTTATTAGAAACTAATATTTATTAATAAAATAAATATTTTATATATTAATAAAAATATATTATTGTCTAAATAACTATTTAATTAATAAAAAATAATATTTTAGAAAACATATATTTTCTAAACTAAAGAAATTACCTACGTGCGAAGGATGCGCGAAGCTTATGTGTTTGCTGTTACAATAAAACTTCAATCAATTCCCTCCATTATCTCATGCTAATTGCATAAAGATAAATTATATTATGAATTATCAAATATTTTAAAGATAAACTGATAAAAAAAAATATAAGATGATAGTTTGGTATAATAAATTGATTGATGCATAGAGTTTTGCAAGTTTTATAGTTGATAAAGAATTTAGAAAATGCAGTCGTATTCATATTCCCATGTGATATTGCCACACTTTAGCATGAAACAATTGGCAAGAAAAACATGATCTCAGTCACTCACATGGTGCTTGGCATAACTTCTAAGCTGAATGATCTATCTGGGCTAGGGGACCAGGCCAATCTGGGTTGGGCCCGAGCACTCTCGCAGCCCACAACTTTCAGGCTCCTCGCTGCTTTAATGATGTTTCTTTCCCGTTTTTCTTTCTCGCGAGGCTATTCCGAATAATACCACCAACACCAACGCTGGCTAGGCTTTTTCCCTTTTTTTTTTTTTTTTTTGGTGTTTTCGGGTTATTCTATGGGAGAGGCCTAGACAATGGCGATCAACGGAAACAGAAAGAGGGCGTCCATAAGCTTAATCAAAACCTAGGCCAGCAGAACAACCTCTGCACCAGAAGAGCTCTCATATAGAGGGAGAAATTTGCATCGTCAACTCGTCACTGAATCATATGATTGCCGGAGTTTCAAATTACATCAAATTATTTCTCCATATAATTAGTTTTTAATTTCAACCAAATGACTATTTGCAAATTGATCCGAGAATCCAGCTACTTGTGTGCATCGAATATCTTAAGAATTAGGAGGGCAGAATCCGAACTACGATATGGATAATGGGTGAGGGCAGGAGTGAGACAAATCATTGGTGTCAACCTATTTTACAAAGTAAATCCTCAAGCAAAAATTCCTTTTATTTTTAATCTAATAATTAATAAAATAAAATATTCTTCCAATATGCCTATCAACCAAAGTAAATATTTGATCATCAATTTCCTTCATCATCTCAAGCTACTTTTTCTCATTTTTATAAAAAACGAGATACAATGTCATCTATATTTTTTACAAAAAAATTAATGAATAGATATTAAATTTTAACCAGATATACTAAACTTATTAATGAACATTGTAAAGGTACAAAGTAGAAGTTTTATCATAGATATATAACTTGATACTTTGAAAATGTAATCATAAGCTTATTTATTTCAAATGAATACAGATAAATTGGATACTAAAAGTATGTATATAAAAATTGATATAAGCCCATTAAACTTTGTGAGCATAAAATAGTTTAATGACCATAAAATCAAAGATATCACTTAATACAATTAATACATTTATGTTAGATCTCCCGTTCGTACCAATGGTTACTATGAGATTAAAATGGAATCACAGCAACAATAGTTATCCATCCATATCCATAAATTTAAATTTATATCGGGAGAGCCCGCACACATGTTATCATATATTATTCGGTCCATTTCCACCCTACAAAGAAATCTCAACAATGAGGAAGAAATCCATGGAATACTGAAAGGAAAAGGAAAGGCAAATCCATTCCTGCTCTGTGCTTTTTTTTAAAGAAAAAGGAAACAATTCAATTATTCAGAGAGAAAAAAGAGGGAACTAAACTCACTCTAACTCCGGTCACCGTCCTCCACCCCATAACCCTGAAGGGCCTCTCCAGTAAGCCGGCAGATCCGCCACTGCGGCAGCACCTCCGCCCCCATCTCCTCGTAGAAGCTAATCGCATTCGCGTTCCAATCGAGCACGCACCACTCCACCCGCCCCATGCCCATCTTCGCCGCCTGCGCCGCCACCGCCGACAGCAGAATCCGCCCAAACCCCCTCCGCCGCCACGCCGCCCTCACAAATATATCCTCCACGTACAGCCCCGGCTTCGCCAGGAACGTCGAGTAGTTAGGGAAGCACAGCACGAACCCCACCACCACCGCCCCTCCGCCGCGCGGCGACGCGAACTCCGCTGCCTCCGGGTCCTCCACTGGGGACTTCAGCTCCACCCGCCGGACGATCGGGCGGAAGAGAGAGGGGTTCGCCGCGTCTTTGGGCTCTTCGTCGCCTTGGGAGAAGGGATTCGTGGAGAGCTCGAGAATGAGGACGGTGAAGGAGTGGAAGGGCGGAGGTGGAGGAGAGGGGAAGAGGGTGGAGGACAGGGAGGACTCGGTGGCGGAGAAGAGGTGGGTCAGCTTCTCGAACTCTGCCATCTGGCGGATGAGGCGGTGGATGTGGGGCACGTCCCAGCTGTCGGCGAGACGGATCCGAGCCCACACGGCGGCTGGTTGCTCCGGTGTTGCGGCGGAGGCGGCGGCGGAGGAGGAGGACATGGTGAAGCCGCTAGGGTTTTGAGGAAAGGAGTTTGGGATGCGGCTGCGGCTGCTAGGATTCGAGGGATCGGGTGTTGGAGTAACGGATAGAGTGACGAGGGGCGAGGTATCGCTTTCGAATGGGCCCAGTGGGCTGGTAGAGTTGACTCATCCAACGGGCTCAATACTTCTCGAGTGAGGTCAATCCCCAATAAAATTAAAAATCTATAACTGTTGTTGGTGACAATAAAATTAAATCACTAAAAATTATATTTTTGTTGACGAAAACTAAGATTTGCTATTCAATTAGTGTTACTAATTTTTTAGTAACAAAAATTATATTCATGAAATAACATTTGTCATAATAAATAAGAAACCAAAAGTTGTAGTAACTAAATACTAGTCTAAGATTTAAATATTAAACTTGTATTAAGCTTGATTCAACTAAGAATTGGATCACTAATCTAATCTGATTTGAATTAAAAATATACTAAAAATTAAACTATATAAAATATTAAAAGTTTTCTATATTAAATATATTACTTTTTAATTGCAATATGAATAAAAACAATTATGACTTATGTGATTTTAAAGAAGTTTAAAAAATATATACAATTATTGGAATATACCGATTATTGATCTTTCAAAATATTTTAATAAAAAGTTTTCAAAATATTATAAAGAATAAAATAAAATTAATTATTTTTTTGTCAAAAGAAAGAGAATTAAACTTTATATTAAAAATCTAATTATTAAAATATGAATTATCATAACATAATTGAAATGAGCATTCTTGTATAATGTGAATATGTTCGAATAAGCCTGATAAACCATACCTATATATTAGAAGTCAATATTGTCATAGTGGTTGAGTAGCATGCAACAATAGATTTTGGATTTGATTAAGGATGGCAATTTATAATTCGATTGTCAATCTAACCCATGAACGATCCATTTTAAGCAAGTTTAGTTGTGACAAAAATATGTTTGGGTCGTAAATGACTTAATCCGTCTAAACCTATTTATTAAATAAGTTGGATTCAGATTTAAACATTTGCCCATTTAACCCATTTTGATCCATATAATAATTAGGTCGGGTTATAACTCGACCCATTTAACCCATTTAACATAACCGATCTATTTAACCTATTTAAAATCTGATTAACCTATTTTTGACATATTTAACTCGATCTGCTTAACCTATTTAACTTGTTTAAATCTATTTAACCCGTTAAAAATTCTTCTAACTCATTTAAGTTGTATAATAAATGTATTATGTATGTTGGATCGGGTTACCTATTTAATAAAAAGATTGGATATAGATTTGAAATTTTGACTAGTTTAATAAATAGGTCGAGTTTGGATTGATAAATTTTTGACCCAACCTGCATCTAACCCAATCAATATCTGACCTAATCAAACCCGATTGCCACCGATAGATTGGATTCCTTGTATAGGTATATAAAAGAATTTTCTTTTCTATTAATTTGTAAACATTTATCCAGAACCATATCTAAATCTAATTCGACCAAATATCAAAGCGGACTTGGTCGGATAATATTTATCTTATTTACTACTCTAAAATTTATCTAATCTTTTAGACAAATTTTTTATACTTTTTTTGACTAATGATGTAACAACTTAAGACCTCACCCAAAATGGCTAGCCGGAAGTTATTATTTGGGTTCCTTGATCCTGTATAAGTACCCAAGATCTACCCAGCAAATAACCGATGTGGGACTAAACACACGTCCGCTGGGTCCTCACATACTCCCCCCGTTCAAGCCCTGACGTCCTCGTCAGGCTAAGGGTTCATATCCATTCAAATCTAATCACAAACACCACGATCGGCCCGTGGTCAGCCCCAATGGATCCGTGCTACAGTGTCCCCTAGTCCACATAGGTTATGGGCCGGGTCCGCTCTGATACCACCAAATCTGTCACGCCCCGAGCCCGAGGCGCGGCAGACGCCGCACGCCCGCACGGCGGGCCGCACAGGCGCGCAAGGCAGCTGATCATATCAAAGCAGATACAGCTTTTCAAAGATAACATAATTATTTAAATTGTTCAAAAGCGGTCTTACAAAATTCCAAAATAACATATGCCAACATAATTCAAATGTCCAAACTAAACTAACTAAAATGCCAATAACTGAAGAATCATCGGAAACTCTAACGCACTCCCCAATCCCGTGCGATCAAGCCTCTGGATCTGAAAAATGGAGAAAACAGAATAATGAGCTACACTAGCCCAGTAAGCAACAAAATACCCCAGAGTGGGGTCAGAGCATATCAGATCAAAATACAGGATAATGTTTGAAACAAATCACAAATAATATCATTTTTGTCTTTATAAAACTCTGATATCATAATCTCAACATGATAGGCTACGGCCACGTAACCCAGTGGCATGGGTTGCACAGAGTGCCAGAAACCACTATTGTTAGTCACCGGTGGAAACGGTGTCCAGAAACCACTATTCTAATCACCGGTGGTGCGGTGTCGAAATCGGTTCCTCACAGATTACAAGTCGACAGGTCCAACGTATAATCCCCATTGGCGGGGCCAGAACAGAACAGATCATAGCCATGTTGAGAATACATATATATAAAAATAGATTTCATAAACTATATAGTCATATTTCACGGATTTCAGAGCATATAATATGATTTTCAAATAAAACTTAACATGCCAGACCCATTTTACTAAATACAAAACATATTTCAAAATTTAATCCAGCAATAATTATTTTACCGAATAATTTAGAAAAATGCACTTTGAAGCATTAAGTTACTTACATCTTCTCGCTTAATTCCTACTTCAGGTAGGCGGATCAGGTTCACCTGTTAACATTTAATTAATTTCTTTGTTAATTTCAGAGCTAAGCAAAAGAAATCAAAAATAATACTATTGGGTTTCGGGTTCGCCTAAGCAGCAGAAAGGGGGGAGACTGCGCACACAGGGTCGTATTTATGCACTGACTCAGCAGGATGCTCAGGCATCCAACACGGTGGTGTCAGGTACATTGTCAGTTGCTTCTGTTTACGCTCATACACTATTTGATTCTGGTGCTACGCATTCCTTTGTGTCATCTACATTTGTGCAAAAACATGACCTGCCTTATGTGCAATTAGAGTATGATCTGCATGTTAGCACTCCTGCCGGGAGCGGGATGATTGGTAACCAGGTCTGCAAGACTTGTCCGATTCAGATAGTAGGTAGAGACTTGCCTGCTGATTTGATAGTTATAGATATGCATGACTTTGACATAATCCTCGGTATGGACTGGTTAGCATCACAATTTGCCACCATTAATTGCCATGAGAAACGGGTAAACTTTCAGATCCCCGGAGATACCGAATTCAGCTTCATAGGGAGTGGTGCTTATACCTCCCCTCGAGTTGTCTCCGCTATGCAAATTAAGCGGCTGCTTAGAAAGGGGAGTATGGCGTATATTGCCACAGTGGTTGATACCAGACAATCAGATCAAAGATTGGAAGATATTCGAGTAGTGAATGAATACCCTGATGTCTTTCCGGAAGACCTTCCTGGCTTGCCACCAGATAGAGAAATTGAATTTGCAATTGATTTAATTCCTGGTACCACACCAATCTCTAAGACCCCCTATAGAATGGCTCCAGCTGAAATGAAGGAATTAAAGGAGCAGTTGCAGGATCTTCTTGATAAGGGTTTCATCAGACCTAGTGTTTCACCTTGGGGAGCTCCAGTCTTATTTGTAAAGAAGAAGGATGGTAGTATGAGATTATGTATTGATTATCGAGAGATAAATAAAGCAACAATAAAGAACAAGTATCCTCTACCAAGAATTGATGACTTATTTGATCAGTTAAAGGGTGCTCAGATATTCTCTAAAATTGATCTTCGTTCTGGGTACCATCAATTAAAGATAAGGGCTGAAGATGTGCCTAAAACTTCTTTTCGTACTCGTTATGGGCACTATGAATTTTTGGTCATGCCTTTTGGACTGACAAATGCCCCTGCAGCTTTTATGGATCTGATGAACAGGGTGTTCAGACCCTTTCTGGACAAATTTGTAGTAGTCTTTATTGATGATATCTTGATCTATTCTGGGAGCCAGGCCGAGCACGAGCAACATTTGAGGTTAGTACTGGAAACCCTAAGACAAGAGCAGTTGTATGGTAAGTTGAAGAAAAGTGAATTCTGGCTAGACAGTGTGATGTTCCTAGGGCATGTAATATCTAAAGAGGGTATCTATGTGGATCTAAAGAAGATCGAGGCAGTGGTCAACTGGAGCAGACCCAATAGTGTTACTGAGATTCGCAGCTTCTTGGGCCTAGCAGGATATTATAGACGATTTGTTGAGGACTTTTCCTCTATTGCTGCATCTTTGACTCGACTAACTCGTAAAGGAGTTAAGTTTGAGTGGTCAGATAAATGTGAACAGAGCTTCCAGGAGCTTAAGCAACGTTTGGTGTCCGCTCCCATCCTTACCCTTCCCTCTAGTGGCGAAGGTTATACCATCTATAGTGATGCCTCAAAGAAAGGATTGGGTTGTGTACTGATGCAGAATGATAAGGTTATTGCATATGCTTTCCGACAATTAAAGTCATATGAGGAGAACTACCCCGTTCATGATCTGGAACTTGCTGCTGTTGTTTTTGCATTAAAAATTTGGAGACATTATTTATATGGTGAATCTTGTAAGGTGTACACTGATCACAAAAGTTTGAAATACCTTTTTACCCAGAACTAAACATGAGACAGAGAAGATGGTTAGAGTTACTGAAGGATTATGATTTGTCTATTCATTACCATCCGGGAAAAGCTAATGTGGTAGCAGATGCACTGAGCAGAAAATCCACTGGTAGTATTGCTGCCTTACTCACCTCTCAGAGGAAAATTCTGGAAGATCTGAGGAGAGCAGAAATTGAGGTATGTTGGCATGATTCTGATGCACAATTAGCAAACTTACGTGTCCAACCTACCTTGATAGAGAGGATCAGGATTGCTCAAGCAGATGACCCTCAGTTGCAAAAGCTTAGAAGTGATATTGAATCAGGTTCTCAATCAGAATTCAGACTTCATGAGGATGGATCATTGAGATACAGGAACAGAATGTGTATTCCAAATGACTCCGATTTAAAGAATGAAATTATGAAGGAAGCTCATAATACTGGATATACAGTGCATCCTGGGGGTACTAAGATGTATAAGGATTTGAAAGGCACATTTTGGTGGAATAATATGAAGAGAGAAATTGCACAATTTGTGGCTCGGTGTTTGACGTGTCAGCAAGTTAAAGCAGAGCATCAAAGACCGGCAGGGTTGTTGCAGCCCCTACCACTTCCTGAATGGAAGTGGGAACACATCACTATGGACTTCGTCTCCGGGTTGCCTCGCACTCTTAAAGGTTATGATGCTATATGGGTGATTGTGGACAGATTGACAAAGTCGGCACACTTTTTGGCATTCAAAGTAGGAATGACCTTGGAAAAGTTTGCAGAGCTCTACATTGAACAAATAGTGAGGTTGCATGGAGTACCCGTATCCATTGTTTCCGATAGGGACTCGCAGTTTGTATCTCACTTTTGGAGTAGTTTGCATAAAGCCTTGGGGACCACTCTGAGCTTCAGCACAGCTTTCCACCCTCAGACTGATAGCCAATCAGAAAGAACCATTCAAACCTTGGAAGATATGCTAAGAGCTTGTGTAATGGATATGAAAGGTTCTTGGGACCGTCACTTGCCTTTGGTTGAGTTTGCGTATAATAACAGTTACCAGGCAAGTATTCAAATGGCACCTTATGAGGCTCTATATGGAAGAAAGTGTAGATCCCCTATCTGTTGGGATGATGTTGGTGAAAGAAAAATTGTGGGCCCCGAGATTGTGCAACAAATTGTAGAGAAGATCCAGCTGATCAGGGAACGCCTCCGGATAGCTCGGAGCAGACAGAAAAGTTATGCAGATAATAGAAGAAGGGAATTGGAATTTCAGGTCGGAGATCATGTGTTTCTGAAAGTGTCTCCTACTAAAGGGGTGATGCGATTTGGAATACGCGGAAAACTTAGTCCACGCTATGTCGGCCCCTTTGAGATTCTGGAAAGAGTAGGAGCAGTGGCTTACAAATTGGCACTTCCACCTTCACTGTCTGGAGTTCACAATGTTTTTCATGTTTCCATGCTAAGAAAGTATATTCCAGATATGAGCCATGTGGTAGAAGTGGCTCCCTTGCAGCTTAGAGAAGATTTGACATATCCTGAGCAGCCTATACGTGTGGTTGATAGAAAAGAGCAAGTGTTGAGGAGGCGCACGATTCCTTATGTTAAGATCCAGTGGAGCAATCACTCAGAACGAGAGGCCACGTGGGAGCTGGAGGACGAGATGAAGGAAAAATATCCGGACCTTTTTGCAAGCTAAGGTATGTTAAATTTCGAGGACGAAATTTTTTTTTAGGGGGGAAGAATGTGAGACACGGGGCTGAAGTCGGCAGCCCTCGCCGACTTCAGCCTCGATTCATTTGGGGAAGGAGCCGGAACAGAGGATCGCGTGGGCGATCCTCTCCGGCTCCTCCGGAGGGGCAAACAAGGCAAGGGCGCCGCGAGATTCCCGCGGCGCCCCTCCTAGTCCATCCACGGCCGATTCACGGCCGTGAATCGGCCGTGGATCTCGCTTGACCGCCGCGATCTTCGCGGCGGAGAACCGTTACGATGGGGCTATAAAGCCCCATCTACTCCTTCCCCTAGGGCATCCCGAGCTCCTCCTCCTCCTCCTCTTCTTCCTTCCCTCCTCCTCTTCTCCGACCGGTGTACCCTCCAGACCGAGCGCCGCCCAGATCCCCCTCGCGGCCACCCCCTGTTCTGATACCCATCTCCTTGGGTTCAAGCGTCGCCGCCGCCGCCTGACACCGGACCGAGCCTCCCCCGGCCGAGATCCGCCACTCCCGTCGACTGCCGGTAAGCCCTCTTCCCTTAGTGCTCTCCGATCGTAGCCAATGCATGCCTTCCTCCCTTGGTTTTGGCCCCATGAACCGAGACCATTCTCGGTTGCTTCTTCACGCCGGGAGCCGCAGCGGCCGCCGGCCGCCACCGTGATCGGCTGGCCGTCGATCGGGCGACGGCCCCCAGCCACCTAGGCCGGCCCTTTCCCCTCTCCCCTCTTCCTTCTCTTGCTATCCAACTCCCCTGTCCATGGGGAGTTTGGGGAAGATGAAGGCCCATCGTGGGCCGAACTGGGCCAACTTGGGCCTGGTTCACTAGGGGCCCAACTTGGGCCCAGTTCAATAGTGTTGGGCCCAGATGGGCCATAATCTTTTGTGGGCCCAATTTGGGCCCAGTTCAGCCTAGTTTGGGCCCTATTTGGGTCGTACCCTTTTATGGGCCCAATCCAAATCTGAAACCCAGTCCAAACCCGAAACCCGTTTCGAACCCGAACCTGAACCCGAAACCCAATAATATTATTTTTGATTTCTTTTGCTTAGCTCTGAAATTAACAAAGAAATTAATTAAATGTTAACAGGTGAACCTGATCCGCCTACCTGAAGTAGGAATTAAGCGAGAAGATGTAAGTAACTTAATGCTTCAAAGTGCATTTTTCTAAATTATTCGGTAAAATAATTATTGCTGGATTAAATTTTGAAATATGTTTTGTATTTAGTAAAATGGGTCTGGCATGTTAAGTTTTATTTGAAAATCATATTATGTGCTCTGAAATCCGTGAAATATGACTATATAGTTTATGAAATCTATTTTTATATATATGTATTCTCAACATGGCTATGATCTGTTCTGTTCTGGCCCCGCCAATGGGGATTATACGTTGGACCTGTCGACTTGTAATCTGTGAGGAACCGGTTTCGACACCGCACCACCGGTGATTAGAATAGTGGTTTCTGGACACCGTTTCCACCGGTGACTAACAATAGTGGTTTCTGGCACTCTGTGCAACCCATGCCACTGGGTTACGTGGCCGTAGCCTATCATGTTGAGATTATGATATCAGAGTTTTATAAAGACAAAAATGATATTATTTGTGATTTGTTTCAAACATTATCCTGTATTTTGATCTGATATGCTCTGACCCCACTCTGGGGTATTTTGTTGCTTACTGGGCTAGTGTATCTCATTATTCTGTTTTCTCCATTTTTCAGATCCAGAGGCTTGATCGCACGGGATTGGGGAGTGCGTTAGAGTTTCCGATGATTCTTCAGTTATTGGCATTTTAGTTAGTTTAGTTTGGACATTTGAATTATGTTGGCATATGTTATTTTGGAATTTTGTAAGACCGCTTTTGAACAATTTAAATAATTATGTTATCTTTGAAAAGCTGTATCTGCTTTGATATGATCAGCTGCCTTGCGCGCCCGTGCGGCCCGCCGTGCGGGCGTGCGGCGTCTGCCGCGCCTCGGGCTCGGGGCGTGACAAATGATATTGTCACAAAATTATAATTTTTTTCGTGACAAGTTTGTTTATGTCACTATATATTAATCTTTGATGGTGAAAAATATGTCATATTATGATAAAATTTTCAATTTTGTATGGTGGAAACTATCATTACCAAATAATACTATATCATTTAGTGATGAATATATTTTTGTCCCAATTAATATATATTTGTTGATGAAATATTTCTATCGTCACTAGATATCTTTAGCGACACACTTTTTATATATATTTTTTTCTGGTGATGATTTTTTTCGTCAAGTATACTGTTTTTCTTGCACTTTAATCTACCTTTCCCCACCCGGTCACACCCATTCAAAAAAATCCCTTCAAGTGAGTCTAGCAAAATCAAGGAGCCCTCCTTTCTTATCTAACAAAACTATTTTTACCTTCCAACCAACGAGAACCTTAAAATGAATGTATCACATTTCTATAGTTTCCATCAAGAAAAGCAATGACCTGTTTCAAACCAGAGCCAAACAACTCGGTACTGTGTACTTATAAGACAGAATAAATGCTGAAGCTACAAACAAGACGGTCAAATGAAGTGGCAAGCTACAAAAATTTTCAACCTCCTCTGAACCATCATGGAAGTAGGACCTGCAGGACTGCAAGCAAGCCTCAAAACCTTTCACAGAACCCTTTAATGCAGTTGATGATCTAAGGCTCCTGCTCTACGGAAGATGATTAAGAAGCTACCAAAGTTTCATTTCAGATAACAATCCATCCATATCCCACTAAGGTCAAGCTCCGCGACAGCCTAGATCTCTGTCATCTTTTTCTTTGTATGCTTTTTTTGCACAAGGTAAAGAGGTAAACATCATAAATCCTTGGGAGACAATCATTGCTTGCTATGTTTGGTTGGGGGTCATGAGGTTGGATGCATGGAGTTGGAAGGATCAATGATCCCAATCCACTGTTCGGGTCAAAAAATTTCTTAAAAATAATGGATGAAAAACAAGAATTGCTGGTCCATCCTGGCCTACCAATTGCCATCCTCCTAATTTTGGGAAGATGCAAAAAATGATGAATGGAGTATGTGAAACATGGCGTTTCTACGTCAACAAAATTGCCCTTTATTATTTTTTTTTTTACAAAACTCCAACACTTCTTCATTTATTCATTTATTTTATTTATATATATTATTTTATTTAGCAGTAACAAAGACCAAATAAAATGTGAATATAGTACAACAAGAAAAGTTCTCTCTCCATCAAATATTGTTTCTGGGGATATTCCATCTGATAAAAATTACTGTTTTTGATTCATTAGCTGAAAAATGGAGAGTTAAAATGCGATAGAATGCAGAAGCAGGCATGCTTCATGATTGTTGTATGATTTCCAAATACTTTTCTTCGCTCAACTATTGCTTGACAATTAATCTTCAACACAACTTTTCTGTTGAATTGTTCATATCTTAAGTACTTACTGAAACATTTGACCTAATAAGACATTTTTTTTTCTCTTTGAATTGACTGGTGAAATAAGACCGACTGTTTATGTAAATTTGGTCTCCCCAGTCAGCCCCGTGATTCAATAAGGCCCAATAAAAAAAAAAATGAGGAAACTTGAATGGGCATCTGCATGAATATTGACTGCTAATAGAACAAAACTTTACCGTATTCACCAAATTGTTCTCGTTTGTGACCCTGTCTCAAAAACCTAGACATGAGTCCACTGCAAAAGATGTCCTATAAATTCTTTCCCCTTTCCAGCCCAATATATTCATACATCTCACTGGATAAAAGTAACTTAGGCTTTTTTGTTACTGCTGTATAGATAAATTGGTATCAGTAACTTTCATGAATTCAATTGTAGTAGTCACCTCCGCTTTGAAAGACAACTATTCATCAACCATTATTGAATTTTTTTTGGATCAGCTCAAATCACTAAGCAAGTTTAGACATCAGGGTTATTCAAGAATGTTCAGATAGCCTAGACAATATATTGGGCAACATATCTAATTTCTGATTATATATATCGATTTGGTATGCAATAAATGCCTCAGTTGCTGAGCTTGCTACTCTTTTCTTCACGTTCTTTCCGAATTAATGCTTGTCCTATTAGCTTGTGCACTTATGCTTAATTTTGATATTTGCATTGGTATTTATGTTCAACTAGAGAGAAACAATTTGACAATGGAAAGTATAAACAGATTAACCATCCACAAAATTAGCAGCCCGTTAAAAAATATATAACACAATCTCATGGGAAGGCCAGTGCACCAAAAATATCAACCCAAAGAAAACCAACCAAGATAGACATTAGATACGATTTTTGACCAAACACATTATTTAGAATCAATACAGCATTGATTTCACCACCGTTTTCTAAAAAAAAAAACCAGAAAAGTTCGGTAATAAAAGGGAAGAGCTTTCAACACATCCACTAGACGGAGAGTTCCACAAGGAAACCTAGCTTAGAGATGAGTTTTGATGACAACACATGATGGAAGCAAAGCAAGAGGTTTCAACATGTATGTACACATATATTTACAACAGTATGTAGGAACGACAACCTTAGACGGAGAAGGCAGTGACCGTATCAACGTGAGAAGATTAAGTTCGTTCAAGAATGCCTGCATGGTACAATAGAGCCCACAAATGTGCAATAAACTCCCCACCTGTGACTAGTTTTTCTGCATGTGCTGCTGCGTTATCTGATGGAGCAAGGAATGGTTTCAACTCCACCCAAAATTTTGCCAAGACCCTCCACCTCCGTTCTTCATCTTCTACGTCCATCGCCAGCTGCTTTGCTAATTTTGCACCCATTTCTATGATATTATGATCTCCTGTATCTCCAGTCTGCATCACCTTCTCACACATGCCATCCTTACTTTAAAACTCCTTCAAGAATGTCCTGGTTTCAGATACTATCTCTTTTTTTGTTTTTTTTTTGCTGAAACTTCAGATACTATCTCTTTTTGTGTTTTTTTTTTTTTGCTGAAACTTCAGATACTATCTCTTCAACCATGTATTTTACAGAAGAACCTTCAACCGGTTCTCTAGCTCCATCCCGCCCTCCCTCGGTTCCCTTCCTCTTGGCTTCCTCCGCCTCGACCGCAACCGTCTCACCGGCCCTATACCTTGCTCGCTTTCCCGATCACATAATCTCAAACAATAATAATAATTTTTTAATCAATTTAAATCAGGATCTTAAATAAATAATTCTCATAATTAATTGGTCTAACGTAACATAAGACAAAAACAATGCCAACTAATTATTATGATTCAATTCAAATAAAATATTCAAACTAAACTAGCCTAACTATAGCCTAAACTAGAAGTCCAGTAATTGTGAATATTTAGCACACTCTCCCAAGTCCCAAGCAATTATTAGTCATGATCTAAAAAATAAAAAAAGAAAAAATAATGAGCCGTAGTATGCTAGCTCAGTAAGCAACATAATACAATAAATGAAGTCTAAGCATGCCAAATAAATAGATAATATTAAGATACTGATGGAAATAAATCAATTTTTTGTAAAACGTGTGTATATATATATATATATTATTTTTATAAACTGATACTAAAGACCCAACATCAAGCTATGGCCAAGTAACCTAGTGTCATGGTTTAGATAGTAGATACAAGGTGCATAAAATTTCAGATAACAGATACCACTATTCTAATTATCAATGGCTCCATGTCAAAACTAGTTTCTTAGATTCTAAGTCGACAGGACCAATGAATAATTCTAATTATCGGGTCCAGATTATAGTCGTACTGAGACTACATATATATATATATATATAATAAATTTTATACTATACCCAATCATATCTTCCAAATTTTATCTTATAAGAATAGCATAACACATAATATATGTTCAAACAATTATTACTGTAATAACATGTCTGACCTGTTTAATCAAGTATAAAATAAATATCACTATCAAATAGAATAATCTAATTACCACTTTACTAAAATTCTAAAAATATGCTTTGAAGCATTAAGTTACTTACCTCTTCTTGTTTCAAAATTCTACTATAATTAGATGGGTTAGATTCACATGCTTTAATATCATTAAAATATAATCAACTTTATCATTACCTTGAAAGCCAATCAAAGTTAAAAATTAAAATATTATTGTGGATATGGCCTTATGCCCAAATCAAGTGGAGGAAAGGTAAGGTCAATTTGGCGGCGGTATCCGACCGCATTGCTCGATTTGAATAAGGTAAACTGAACTAGTTAAGATCAAACATGATTTAAGCGACTCAATGAAGATCAATGATGACCGAATTTTAAAGAGACCTGACAAGGGTCGAGGTAATGGGTCGGCCTATCACCTGGGCATCGGAGTAGTTTTTTTTTTTTTGGTACAGCAGTGGTTCATACCCTACAGGTATGGACGCGACCAACAAAATCAGAAAATAACAAGACAGATAAAGAAGCCGGTACTCTACCACCCTCCATCCACACAAAACCTCCAGAGTGGTGGGCTGCATAGGAGGCAGCCCAATCAACCACTCCATTTGCTTCCTTGTAGGTATGTGTGGCCTGATGGGCATCACACTCCTGCAACAGTTTGCGAATGTCAAGAAGCAGTGGCCTACCCTCGCCTGCACGACCTCGGCCCCGGACTCAGTCGATCACCGTAGCCGAGTCACCCTCGAGAATAAGCCGATCTGCACCCAAGGTCCGACGGGCAAAAGAGATACCCTCCCAGGTCGTTTCGAGCTCTGCACACACCACCAAAGCATTGAAGATCCACTAGCCACCTGCCGCCACTAGTCTGGACTCATGGTCTCTAATGACAAAACCTGCACCACCGTGTCTCCCATCGCCCACCACATTATCATCGAAATTCATCTTCAGAAAGCCAAAGGGTGGGGGCACCCAAGATACGAACACATACCTGGGCGCTACAAGAGCAGGAAGGGGGCTCTAGATGTCCCTGACCAGACCAGTAGGTGAAATCTCGGTAGCACTAGTGAACTCTGTAGCATGCAGTAGTGTTTTGGCTGCCACCACTCTCGGGGGCGTACTGCTACTCTCAAAAACTCGAGCGTTCCTGTCCAACTACGAGTGGCAGGCCAGGTAGGCAGCACGAGTCCCTCCCTCCTCCAGCCCAGGTCCTAATGCCGACTCCTCCAGAAAGAGCAGGAACTTCTCAATGGACGGCCACCTCCGCCCCTGGTCAAGATGAACCCCGGCACTCCTCCATATCTGATTGGCCCATGGGCACTCAATCGACACATGGTATATGGTCTCCTCCGCCTTCGAGCAGGATCCACATGTTGAAGAAATCCTCACACCTCGCCGAGCCTGAACGCTCCTCGTGGGTAGGCAACCCCAGGCTACCTTCCATAGAAAAAGTGCAATGTGAGGGTGAAGATGTAGCCTCCAAATCCAACCGCCCTCCATCTGCCGAGCCACCGATCTCCCACTCATCCTTAGTATATCACGAATGCCCACCATCATCCGACCAGTCAACCTCCATACCCTCCTATCCTCCACCTCCTCCACCGGGATCGGCACTGATAGCACTTACTCAGCAAGCTGCCCACCAAAAACTCTCCTGACAAGATCAGCATCCCATCTTCACTCCCCCCCAAACAAATAGGTCACTGACTGTGTGGCCCTCTAGCCATCTATGGTCAATCAGGGTGGGCTAGCCCTGTAGTGTATCCTCCGCCAGCCACCTATCCTCCAAAATGCTGATAGCCCGCCCATCCCCAACCTCCCAACTAATCGTCGGAAGCATCCTAAGGGTACAAAGCACAAATCTCCCTCCAAATAAACGAGGAAGCCTGACCCGCTCAGACGGCAACTAGGGTAGCTGGGTCCCCATACTTTGCCCACAGTAAGGAGACCCAAAGACTCTATGGCTCCAGAAGAAATCTAACTGCCAAGCTGGTGGCCAATGCCTCTCTGCGCTCCAGTAGTGAAGGAGCGTATGGAGTCAACTAGGAGCAGTTCAGGGTCTCTACATTGGAGTCAATTAGAACTTGAACAAAAGGCAAGATCTTAAACCAAGATTCCTAGGCGTGCTTAGAGAGAGAAAGAGCGAGAAGAGAGAGAAATAATATAGAAACAAAGAAGAAGAAAGAAAGAAGAAAAGAAGAGGAAAGAGAGGAAGAAGAATAAGAAGAGGAAGGAGAATGTGAGGGCCATGGTCGGGTGGCTGTGGTGATCGACGGCCAGAAGACTGGCGCAGAGGCTACCGGCGGCAGTGCCAGGGCGGCCGACGACAAAAAGAAAGGAAAGAAAGGGCTAAAAACAGGAGTTTCGCCCCCCCCCCCCCCCCCTTTTCTCTCTCTCTTCTTTCATGATTCCTAATGGTGGGGTTTCGGTGACGTCCCAAAGTGGCGTAGGGGACAAGTCCCCATCTCCGACTAGATGCACTGATGGTGGAGGAGGCCGAACAAAGAGCATTTTGGATTGAAAAATAGGAGTTTGATAGATCTAAAAACAAAGCCTCTTCTTCTCTGATTTTTCCAATAAAAACTTGGTCGGCGACAAGGCTGGTGAACGAGGAAATAAAGTAGAAGAAGATATAGACTCTTACCTGGACTTCTAGCAAGAGATTAGCCGTGTTTTCTAGCGAAACATGAAGAGTTTAAGCCGTTGGCAATCTAAGGAAAAAGATAAGAAGAACGACAGCGGCTACGACGATCTTTCTGTGAGGAAGAACTAGGGAGCTTGAGGGCTTAAATAGATGTGGAGGCTAGGCTTATCCTAGCCTCCGGCGAAGTTCGTGTTGGAGGAGGAGAGTTTTCCTCCACCGAATTCTACCAGGGCTCTGCCTTGTTTTTGACTCGAAACAAGCCTTCAAGCCTATATTTTGGCATTGGGCCAGGCCAACAGACCGGCCGGGCCTCACACTATACGAGCCATGTATTTGTATTGTTAAAAGTGGGAATTAATGACTAGACTATATTGCATTATTATTTTCAATAACCAGTACATATAGAGCGTACAAGATCACGCAGCTACAATCATAGAGGTATTTTATTCCGTAACAACAATTGTAGAGTCATTTCATTTCTAAGAGAGAGGAATGTTCTAATCATGTCATTGCAACCATAGAAGAGTCGAGAGGTATTCTTGTCTAATTACAATCCAGTATTCTATTCTAATCCAGTAATTACAATTATAGAAGAGTCGAGAGGTATTCTTGTCTAATTATTTAGTTCAAATATTCAAAGTATACAAATCCAATATACCAAAATGATGAACGAATAGATGATGGCGAAGTTATATAGACTCAATAAAGAAAGGATCTTTGCCTACATAAATATCTTAGGACATGGACCGTAGAGTATCAATATATTGGCAAAATTGTTGAGGATGATAGTGTTATTTTGATGATTAACAAGCAATTATCTAGAGTATGTTATAAGTTAAATCGATACTACATGCTTAAGTCTGTTACTCTTAGTATATTTGTTTAAATTGATATAGATACATTTCATTGTTTATTTGAATGAATCTAACCTTGAGATGCAGCAAAGTGTGGATTGAGTCGACCCAAAGGATGATTGGGTCGACCCCGGCACATCAAGAAATCATTTGGCACACTTCTGCAAAAATGGCACAGATGAACAGTGAGTTGGGTCGACCCAAGGAAAGCATGAGTCGACCCAAACATAAAGATCCTCAAAAGAAAACAGAAAATGGTTCTCTGGATTTACTGAGAGGGTCGACCCAAGATATAGTTGAGTCGACCCAAGCTTGAGTCGACCCAAACCCTGAGAGGGTCGACCCAAAGGCAAGACAGAAAAGAAGACAGAAAAGGTTCTCTGGAAACCCTGTTAGGGTCGACCCAAGAAGAAGTTGAGTCGACCCAACTGAACCTTGAGTCGACCCAAAGAAAGGTTGGGTCGACCCAAGTGAAGGAAGGCTGAATTGCAAGTTTCTGTGTTTCTGAGAGGGTCGACCCAAGGAATGTTTGAGTCGACCCGAGTGAAAGTTGGGTCGACCCAAGGACAGGTTGAGCCGACCCAAACACGGGCAGAAGCATAACGGCTAGTTCTGCAGATGTACTTTTTGTCCTTCCAAAAGTGAGTAACGGCTAGTTTTTGAATTCTAACCATTGGGGCTTGTCCAATGGATGTAGGAAGCTATTTAAAGTGGCACTATTCATCAGATAGAACATCTTTTCCAAAGAATATCAAAGAGTACACAAGAAAGAGAAAGTGCCCTAATCTTCTTCATCCAAGTGCTTCATTCAAGAATCAAAGAAAGGGGTTGAGCAGATTCAAAGAGTCATCAAGAGCTCCATCCTCCCTTGAAGAGTGAAGCATCCTTGACAAAGAAGAGAGAAGTCACTTCAAGCGATAAATACTTTCTAAACTCTTCTTTGTAGTTTATATTGTTTTATTTGCTCATCTAGGAGTTTAAATCTTCTTTCTTTATTTGTTGAACTACTTGTAAAGGTTGGTTGGTTAGCCCGCAAAACCAACGGGATAGGTTGATTGGTGAACCCGGAAAACCAATTGTAAAGGTTCGTTGGTGAGCCCGTAAAACCAACAAAGGTTCGTTGGTGAGCCCGTAAAACCAACAAAGGTTTTTGGTGAACCCGGAAAACTAAAGTGTAAAGGTTTTTGGATTGTGAGCCCGGAAAACAATCCAACTGTAATCCGCGGGATTATAGTGAATTCCCAAGGGGTCGCTTGGGGAGTGGACGTAGGTGCTAAGGAGAGCACCGAACCACTATACTTTGTGTTGTTTGTATTGTAATTTGCTTTAGCTCACTAACCATTCATTTGACTCGAGTAAGATAGTTAAAATTAAAAGAAACCAATTCACCCCCCCTCTTGGCTTGTCACCTTGGGCAACAATTGTCTTCATCTTTCTTTTTCTAAATAGATCCTTCTAATTTTCAAATATTAATTCAAGTCCTAAGTAGGTTGTCAATCCCTGTCCTCCTACGTTAGTTGATGTTTTGATGACTCAATAGCGACATATGCACAACAAATCCTATGGCATTTTATTTTCTTTAGTTTCTCAAATTTGTTGACACCAATGTATATCTAAATTTATCGGTCTATCCCTAAAGTTAGCTAAAAATAATTTCAGCCTTTATAAACCTGGGATCCTATCCTAGTGTTGAAACGTTCAAACCTTATTAAAGAAGCCAATTGATCAACTCAGTAAAGTCCCTTGGAGTTGATACATGATACTTGGATTCAAATCCCCGCCTTCATTAAAATTCGTGATTTGGATAAATTATGATGGATATTGCGTATCCTTTTTCAAAATTTAAATTCACTAAAAGAGTGAGTTTGATACCATGAGAGTAGAGGGCACCAAAAGCTTGCATTAACGAAGTCTCTTGTGGTGATACTAGATCTGGTTCAATCTCAACCTCGACTTGGTATCGGATTGCTTTAACGTTTTACATGTGTCCTTGATCACCCGTAATTCATGATCTTTGCTACCTCTGTCCTCCAAAGCATATTGCACATACAACTTGAGGACATGGTTGCACTTATATTATTTCCTTTCATATTGTTAGCTTCTTTCAAGACCAATACTTTGATTTCCTACGAGATTTACTTCTCCTCTTTCACCTTCCATGTCAAGACAAATAATCAATGGAATATCCTTTTAAAACTACTTGAGATTGTGAATAAAATGTAACTTATTTGCCTGGAGGAATATAAAAGGCTCGTGCATGGCGTTACATACATATATGAATTACTAGAGCTCTCGAAAGGATAAGGCAATGAGATTATTATTTTACCCGTGCATACAACTCTAAGTTTTGGTTTCTCCAGGTCCCGGATCATCCTTCTGAGGCATATATAATGCTTGTCTCTTCTTTGCACGTTTATCTTTTATGCTGATACTTTTCTCCTTAGTTTGCGCCTTGTATGGGAAAATTGATAAGTAATGTATTTTATTAAGTTGCAATATGAGTTTAATAGAATATCACTTTCAATCTGTCCTTTTGGGATGAAACATAGAACTAGAATGAGGTACATGCTATGCAAAATGTGATGACGTCCTAGATTTTATTGATAATATTTTATTAAAAAAATATTACATACAATGCTTTTATTTTGATAAATTTTGTTGTTTATAATTTTATAATTAGTTTAAAATTTATATATAGAGGCATTTTATTAAAATTCCAACTTTAAATAAACAGTGAAAATTTTTATACAATCTGAAAAATCTGAATTTAAAAAATAAGATATGATCAGCTAAAAAGTAGGATGACAACAAGGTAAGTATAGATCAGGTAGGCCGATCACGTACCCACTCCACAATTAGAAACCAGGTACCCATACCTACTAGCAAGACGAGTTGTGGCGGATTGGGTTAGATAAAGCTGCAAAAATTATTATTTTTATTAAAATTAGGCACATAAAAAATATAAAAGTATATATATCTATACTTCATATAATATTAAATGAAAAAAGAGTCTAAGACATAGGGCATAGCAAATCAAATTTTTAATAACGTTAGAAATACAATAAATAAAAATATTATTCTTTAAGAAATAAAATCTTCTTTAAATATAGAAAATAACAAATAACTAGACAAGCAATTCGGGTGAAGGATAAGTGGGAAGGGGAATTCAGTAATGGATTTTTGAGAAGGTTATATAATATCAAGTCAGGTTCGAGAATACCGGCACCTCCTCAAATCCATTGTGGATTTTAGAATCAAAATCCATTGTAGATTTTAGAATCAAAATCCACCCCTAGCACTGACTTTAAATGGGTTAGGTAAAACTCGCCCCATTAAGATCGGGTCAGATTGGGTATTTGATGGAGCGGCTTCAATTGCCATACTTGCTGAAAAGATAAACAATCAAATAAAAATTTTGTACCCTTTTTCTGCCTAAACAATATTCATATAACAACTTAAATCTTCCAAAACATTTGCATGGGTGCAATGGTAATTCTAGAATACATAAATTTATAAAGGTCTTAAATTCAGAAATTGACGCTGTTCAGATACTGTTGAAATTTATCAACCTTGACAGCATTACTCTCACAACCTTGCTAAAACAAACCATTGTGAGAGGATTTTGAATGGATACTTAGAGCTCAAGAGTTTCTTCTTAATAGATAAATGTCTTCTAAGTCTGTGCTACTATACATTAGTGAATCGTGACAAAGTATGCTCCGTTTTTCAATAAATATACTCCAACATATTGAAGTAGAGCCCCAACCCTACCCTCCCAAAAAAATGAAAAAAAATAAATCAAATACTATTTAATAAATAACTAGGTAAGAATACGCAAAGTGGAGCCATGCCTTCAATAATAATAATAAAAAAAATGTGAAATGAGTCTGTTAAAAGAATTTCTATTAGTTTACTCGTTAAGGACTCGTCTGATTCATGAATTTTTTTTTTCTCATTGAAATATTTTTCTTAAAAATTAATTCCTAAAAATACGATGCCTGAAAAAAGATTTTGGCATGTTTGGTTAACTATGAGAAAGTGGACATTATATAGTAGCTTATGTTTGGTTGAGCATCTAATTTTTGAAAAAATTGTGTGAAATATCTATTATACCTAAATAAATATTTATAATTTTTGATGGCTTAAGAGTAGTTTTGAAAAAAATCTCAATTTTCAATCGATAGAAAAGTACTTTTTCCATATTCTTCATGAATTTTTTTCCTATGAAATATGAAAATTTTATTCCTACAAAAATGCTATTTTTTATTTCTCTTGTTTGAAAACTTCAACTAAACAAGTGGTCTTTCTTTGTTTTTTCGTTGACTACACTTTTTTCTTTCTTTTTCTGCAAACCAAAGAAGTCCTGAGTCTTTGCATTTTCTAGTTTCTTGGAGCCATCCGCACACAATTTCTACATTGACAAGTCTGTACCAAAATTTTCCATCACCTATATGTTTCCTTGTGATATAGCATGTGCAATAAGACAAAGTAGTAAAATATTTGATATTTTCATTACAAACATATTCTGGTTCTTCAGTAAAGTGAACCCTATCCCCACCCACAAAGAAAATTAAAATTTAAAATAATTTAATCTTTTTGCAAATAATTTTTATTGATTGGATCATAATCATCGAACAGATATTTCTCTTCTCAAAAATCTAGTTCTACTAACTCTCCATTCAATTTAGAAATTTATCATACACTTACCTTGATCGCTATAGACAATTTTATGAAGGGAGAAAAAAAAAAGCTAAGTAGACGTCACTCTCTCCCTCCTTTTGAAAAACAGGGGGTGCACTTAAAAACCCCTGTTAATTGGGATCTAATCTTCTCTATTTTCCGGGGTCTTGCTGCTTCCGTTTCCCGTTCAGACTATTTTCCACGTCCAATCCCTTTCAAAAGACTTTTCCACGTCCATTCCCTCTCAAAAGATTATTTTCCACGTCTCTTCCCTCTCTCTCTCTCTCTCTCTCCCCCTCCCTCTCTCCCTCCCAAGACAGAGAGAGAAGAGGAGGTGAGGTGAGCTGAGGTGAGGTGGGGTGGGGTGAGGTGGGGTGCTCGTTGTCCAGTCTTCTCTGACGACCCTCTTGAGCCTTTGAAATTCTCCAAGCCCCTGAGAGATAAGGAGACTCGTGGGTTCTTGCTCTTTCTCCCCGTAAAGCAAGTTTGAGTTCGAACAGAAGAAAAAGCTCCTTTTTTGAAGTAAGAATGCATTGGTTTATTCTTTTCTTTAGCCATTTTTTTTGAATTTTGTTAGAAAGATAGGATTCTGAAGAGAAAAATGTGGATTTTTGTCTCGCTTTTGAGAGAGGAGGAAGTTTCTTTGGGCATCCGTTTCGGTAATTTTTGGAATTTCTACGAAAGCATTAGTTTATTCTTTGAATATTGAGCCTTTGGAACTTTAGTCGTCTGAGCTTGTTTCGTAAACAAAACTCGCTTCTTTCTGGCGACTAGCTTCAGCATCGGTCAAATCCCTTAATAAGTCGGAATGGTAGGGAAGGGGACCCTCTCTACTTCAATGGAAAAGGGGGAATCGCCATTTCACAGCCGCCCCCCCTACAAAATTTTTACCTATCATTTCGCTTGACATGATCACGAACGAAGACAGAGAATTGCGTAGATAGGAGGAGGAAACGAACCAACCTCGAGCCCCCAACCAAAGGGAATGAAATGGAGAGATGATCGGAACGATTGAGGAAAGAAGGAGAAAGGTGGCCCCTTTCGCCCTGGGGACATCGTAGGAGAACAATATCGGAGACAGGCTTCGAAGGTTGTTCCATATTTAGACGCTAAGCGCTTGAGGATAATAGGTTACGTTGGTATAATGTGGTGATTTGCCTGCTAACTTTCTGAAGAATTGAGTAATTTAGTATTGCCATGTAGAATTTCTGATATGGGTTTAGATATATTTACATTGGGTAGTTTCTTTCTTTACTCTGTAATGGTTTTGTGTATGGTTTGCTGAAGAACAAGTGCAAATGGTGGGTTTGCACGACTTACTAAAAGATGGTTGTTTACTAAACAAAATAAATAAAAAGTTATTTTTGTCGTGTAACCTTTGCCTTTTTTTTCTTTCCAAATTTCCTTTGAAATTCTCCCCTCAATGGACTGGTTATTTAGAAAAGAGTTCCTGCTTTAAATGCACATGTGACTTATTGATAATGAAATTTAAGATGGTGGAGGATTCTCTCGAAGAAACCTGAAGGATATCAGTCTTGCTATCTGAAATTTGAATAAGAGGAAAATGATGACTTCTGCTCTAATGGAGGTGAAATGTTTCCACTCTTAGAGGCTGGCTTTTGGGACATGATTTGAGAGGGGGAAATCATTGTTTTTGTTGATGCATGTTGGTATATTTCTTATATATTTCATGAGTCTTTCCTCGCCTTTCATTAGAAAAATATTAGTCTCTGATGCTTGATCTTAGTGTACAATCAAATTCTTCAGATGTGGATTGTTGATCGTGTATGCATATCTTAATGATCCTATATGATGTTAAATGTAATGGAGACGTTTTAGTTCTTTGTTACACAAAAAGTTCATGGTTTTGTGTCTCTTTTCCTTTGTGAATTTCAGTCTGCAGAGTAAAATAAGGGGTCTTACAGAGTGGGGTTATGAAGTGTTTCCCTTTCTCAAATGGAGAGAAGGGAAAGCCTCAAGCCCGAAAATCTCCATCAGCTATGTCAAGCAGTACCACATCGACAGATCGTGATATGAGGAAGTCAGGGTCTGAGATCAACTCGCTAAATGTCACAGATGGGAGTGCTGACTCCATTGGGGGGTCTCCATTCCTTCGTTTGTCACAGAGGGCATGCAATCTCAGGGCATTTACTTTTCAAGAACTGAGGAATGCTACAAGGAATTTCAGCCGCTCACTAATGATTGGAGAAGGTGGATTTGGATGTGTTTACAGGGGCACAATCAGGAGCTTTGATGATTCAAACACATGGCAAGATGTTGCCGTAAAACAACTCCATCGCAGTGGGCTGCAGGCAAGTTATTTTAGAGTCTGTTATGAATAGATAAGTCTCATTTATTAAAATTACTATCTTACTTTCCCCAAAATAGTCTGTATGTTACTCATTCTTCATAACATTATGTCATTTATTCATCATACAATTGAGTAACACTTTGTTGATAATCAGTAAGAGGGAAAAGTTCTTCGAGTGGCATAGATCCATGTTTTATAATGTCATGGTTATAGATTATCTTTTATTTAGGTAATTATTGCGTAATCAGCCATTTAGTCTAATTATAAATATGAATTGTCTATTACACTAATTCTCAGTGCAACTATTTGTCAGATAGTTGAGGATCATCGTTTTCCTTATTGCTTTTGTCAATCCATTGGGATTGTCATTGTAGATATAAGAGAATATAAATTCTTGGGTTGTCAGCTACTGCGAGAGAAATGAATGGAGGTATGATCTAGATGGCATGCCGATGCACACAAGGATTTCTATTGGAATTAAAATCATATCATTTTTCAGATGTTATAATTAGTTGTGCACCCCTGGTCATAATTTGAGCTACACAGTGCCATCTGAGGCATGCAAGAACTTGTGTTGCCAATGCCTTCATTTCTTACTAGTTTTATGTTTTGAGTTTTAGCTTGTTTAGTCATTATGATGGTCAAAATTGGGCTTAAACTTACACTATGGGAATAAAGTTGAGCTTCAATCAAATTAGTAAGGTTCTTTCGCTCGTTTTGGGTTGAATTAGATGGTATACTTCGGATTTGCAAGGTCTTGTACAAGTGTCCTAGATGGTTTGCTAGTTTGTTTACTGGATTATATTTAAGAATCTATTTTCTTTGAGTAATTGTTTATGAATTAAATTCTATGCTTTTTGCTTGCATTACAAGATTCACTAAGCAAGGCTTTAAGTACCGAATTATATTGTTTGGTACGGAATGTATCATTATTGACCTGATATGGTACCAGTATGGTATGGGGTTCTATATGCCGGTGTTGATACATGGTATGGATACTGTTTTGACTCTGCCACATGTCAGTATGGGGGCATAGTAGTAGTAAACTGTACTGGCAAGGTACTGGTATGGACTTGATATTGAGACTTGGAACATTGCCACCAAGACTACCTCAAAGAGGTGAAGCACAAGAAAGTAGAAAAAAGTGCATGAAAGATTTGAGCACTATAGAATACCAAATTTGAGGCACATCATTGTGCTATTTCTTTTTGAAATTGATGCCAATGAGATTTAATGCACTACACTTTTTTCCTCCGCTAAAGAACAATCTATAACTCTCTGTTAGTGTCATCTTTTAGCTGTGCCCAAATCAGAGGTATCATGATATAGGCATTCCCATGCAGAAGAAAATCTTGAAAAATGACTCAGAAACTGGAAAGGAGAGAAAGATGACAAAAACTAAAAGTGTGTGATTTGCTGCAGGAAGTCGGTTAATACAGAATTTGTGCTGTCCCTCAAATTTTGCTCACAAATATATTCCATGAAATAAAATGGTCATTGATTAAAATGTTATACCACTGATGCATGTCATTTTGAAGAATACATAAACTCAAACTTGTTACAAATAAATAATTATAAATTCTTTATGCTTGGTCCTGTGTCTCTGTCTTCTTTACTGCTATAACATATCAGAATTTCAACTGGTAAGCTCTAGCCTGAATGTGATGGTTGACGTACCTTATCAATATCCAAGATTATGTCATGAAACACTATTTCATTACCTTATCAATATCTGAAATTATCAACCACACACACACACAGACACACCAAAAATGACTTTTTCCTCGTTAGCTTGTCACTTGGAGCTCAGAAATTTTACGCGCTTTATGCATGTGACTACTCTCACTGGCATGATAAGGAACAAAGTCTGTGAATAACTATTTCTTTGTCCAGCTCTATATAACATATATTGCCACGAATAAATTACCAATGGAATACCAAAAAAAGAAGTAAACAAGATTACTAACTGATAGTAATGAGTTAGGAAATTGAAATTGGAACTGATACTTTTTGTTAGTCACTCTGCAGTTACATTTTCTTGAACGCTTAGTCCATTTGAATACCATCCGCTGCAAAGCTATCTTTGCAATTTACCATCATATATGACAGCCATTAAATTTCCTCCTTTTCTCTCTCAAAATCTTAACATGTTCCATGGCACCCATTATTTTCCTTATATAATTAAATTACAGGTCATCTATGAGATAAAATTCACCTCTCACCATTCACCTTTTTCTGATAACTCCACATCTCCTGTTTTATCCCGAATCCCCCTTGCCTCTCCCCTCCCCTCTCTCCCTCTCTCTCTCGATCCTCCTCTTCCCTCTCTCCTTATCTCTCGAGCTTCCTCTCCGGCCTTTGCTCCAGGTTTTGGTTGCTCGCTCTTTGGAGAAAAACCCTAGCACCCCCTTCGATGTTGCTGCCGCCCACAGTGAGGGCCTCTTCCATCACTTCGGTCTATTTGTGCTCATCCTCCTTGGGTCGGTGCTAGGATCTTTGTGGCTAGGTGAGTGCCCTTCCCTCTCTCTTCCCCCCTCTCTCCCTCCCTCCCTCTGCACCTTCTCCCCTCTCCCCCTCTCGCCCAATCTTCCTCTCCCACTTCCTCCTCTAGCCTCTGCTTCGAGTTGTCATCCTCCACTCTCTAGAGGAAAACCCTAGCATCCACTCCAACGCTGCTTTCGTCCATGGTGAGGGCCTTTTTTGTCACCTCGGCCTTTTCGACCTCATCCTCCTCAGGTCAGCACCAGGATCTTCATGGCCATGTGAGTCCTCTCTCTCCTTCTCCCACCTTTCCTCTCCTTGCTTTCCCTTCTCTCCTTCTCTTTTCCTCTAGTTTTGGCATGTGTCGGGTTGGTATAGTATATACCAGTACCATATCGAACCGATCACCAGCCAGTACGGCCTCTAGTATTGGTTCAGCAAACTTTGGAAGAAACGCTGAAACATGTTCCTTTCATGGTGTTGAGAAAGCATATGATATAAGACATTTTTTCCACTTTGAAGCGACTGGTGAAATAAGACCGACTGTTAATGTAAATTTGGGCTCCACAATCTGAGCCTCCTGATCCAATAAGGCTTAATAAAAATATGAGTAAACTTGACTGCTAATAGATCCAATTTACTGTATTCACCAAATTATTCTCGTTTATGATCCTGTCTCAAAATCCTCAACATATGATGTTCACTGAAAAAAGTGTCCTATAGAATTTTTCCCCTTTTCAGCCCAATATATTCATACATATCACTGGATAAAAGTTACTAAGCTTTTTAGTTACTGCTGCAGTAGATAAATTGGTACCAGTAAGTTTCATGAATTCAATTGTAGTAGTCACCTCCACTTTGAAAGACAACTATTCATCAACCATTGAATTTTTGTGACCAGCTCAAATCTCTGCAAAAGTTTAGACAATATATTCGGCAGCATATCAAATTTCTGATTAAATATATCGATTTGACTTATACGGCAAAGTGTTCATGATAACAGGTATACAATAAATGCCTCACTGCTGAGCTTGCTACTCTTTCTTCACTTCTTTATCAAATGAGTGGTTGTCCTATTAGCTTGTGAATTTATGCTTAATTTTGATATTTGCATTGGTATTTATGTTCAACTAGAAAGAAACTAATTTGACAAATTTTACTCCTAATTTTGTCTTTAGGGACACAAGGAGTGGCTAAATGAAGTTAATGTTCTTGGGGTTGTTGAACATCCAAATCTTGTCAAACTTATTGGCTACTGTGCAGAAGATGATGAAAGAGGAATGCAACGTCTTCTTGTATATGAATTTATGCCTAATAGGAGTGTGGAGAATTATTTGTCAAGTCAATCTACTACACCTCTTTCATGGGCCATGAGACTTAGGATAGCTCTTGATGCTGCTCGTGGCTTGACATACCTGCATGAGGAAGCAGATTTCCAGGTATTTTGTGTTTATTTTTGTCAGTTTGCTTTTACCTAGATCATAGTCATTTTTTTTTATGTTATCGAGAAATCATGGATGTCTTGTCTAAGGGTATAATAAAGTCAAGATTGATCAAGCAGGCAACGATCAAGGTCAGCTTGAAATTATTTTCAAGCCTGAATTTTGAAATCAAGCTTCATTTATTCTATGATTTTATCAAAGCCTAGTTCAAGAATGGAGCCAAACATGAGCCTAATCGATCAGCTAGAACTTGAAATCAAGCTTATATTAAGCTTGAACCAATGTTTAACTGATTTAAATAATTAAATTTGGAAAAAAAAGAGTTAATCATAAAGCATAAGTCTAGAAAAACTGCTAAGTATGCAAAGAAACACTCCATATATATAATACAACCTTGATGCATATATAACATTTTGAGCCTGTGATTCAAGTTCAAACTTGGTTCATATTTAAACTTGATTCAATTAAATATGAACCATGCTAGATTCGAGCTTAATTCAAGCTGATCTCTAGCAGAGCTCGAGCTTCTCAGATCAATTGACAGCCCTATCTTAGTCAATACTTCAATCTTCGCAGAATATGCTTATTAATTTTTGAGCTGCTTGAAGCAAATTCAGACCCGAAAAACCTATAGGTCCTATTTGATATCAAATTACCAATTCTAGATTCAACATTTCATTATTAGATATTTCAGTCCATTCAATTTTTCACTGTGTACTAGTTTGGAATTGGGATCCATGTGAGAGTGCCTTATTGCATGGGAACATTTGAATTGACTGATAAGATCAAAATGATCAGTCGCTACCATTATAACGATCTTTTACAGTATCTCAACAACTACCTTGTCTTGAGCATGGATTGTGCACTAGCCACTTGTACTGACCAAGTCAGAAGTGTCAGATGATGTCACAATCTCTCCTACTTATGCTATATATATTGGGATTTATTACTGCATCTTCATGCATCCTCCCTCCTGTTTTGCATCTAGTGCATAAGTTTTTTTTTTTTAATTTATTATTTGGCTTATTCATTGTAAATGACATAATTCTAGGTATTGTTTTTAGAAATAAGATCTCTAAATCGTCCCAACCACCTAGCTTATTTGTTAATCCCTTGACTTGTTGCTGGCCGCCTATTAATAAAAGATTTACACAGAACAAATAGAATCTAAGTTTGGGTGCTAGAGTTGGTGCAACATTCAAGTAAAATATTTGGGTTGCCAAGACCAACCACCTATTTTCAAAGATGTATGAACCAAACTGAGTACATTAATTCCATTAGATCTTCTTCTCTTTATCACTTTTTTTCTCTATCCTCTTTATCCTTCTACCTTCTTTAGAAGAGATCTTGACTCCCAACACTTTCTTCGATATTAAAGCTTTCCTTAACATCAAGGGTTGTGCTCCTTGTCCCTTATAATTTATCCATATTTGCCAAATATGTATTGTCTTATTGGATGTTTAATACAATGATGTTAATTTATTTGAGCTACTAAGGCCAACCACCTATTTCAAAGATACATGAACCAAGGTTCGCCTTCTCGGTACTGGATTCCATACCTGTGCCATGTCGGTACGGTGTCAGTACGCCAGGTATGGTGGTCAGTTTGACGTACCGAGACTCGGTATGCTCCCTATACCAAGTCTCGATTCGATACTAGTATGGTATGATATGGTCAGTATGGAGTGGTATGCACCCTTATGGTGAACTTTGAACCAAACTAAGTACATTAATTTCATTAGGTCTTCTTCTCTCTATCACTTTCTTCACTACCCTCTTTATCGTTTTGCCTTCTTTAAAGGATATCTCGATTCCCTACACTTTCTTATATCTTAAAGCTTTCCTCAACATTAAGGGTCGTGCACCTTCTCCCTTATAACCTTATCCATATATGCCATGTACAAATTGTCTTATTGGATGATTCATGCAATGATGTTATACATATGGTCAAATGGGATCAAAATCGAAAAATTTTACTGGCAAATGTTATTCAAGATCCGCGGAATTGTCCCAAACTATTCGGTTCGGGAGATACCGAGCCGTATCGACAGTAGACTACGATGGTTTTGGTTTTCAAATTGAGAAACCGGCGAAGAAAGAAAGAGGGAGAAGGAAAGAGAGGAAAAAAGAGAGAGGAGGGACGGAGAGGGAGGAAGAGAGAGCAAGGATGGCAAACGGTCGGTGGAGGCTTGAGGAGGGGCGAAGAGGGATGGAGGTCTTTTTTTATTCGGACAAAATTAAGTGAAGTCGATAAGGAGGTTGCCGACTTACTTTAATTAGAAATAAAAAAGGGCCCCCCTCCGGGATCCCTGTTTCGTTCGAAACAGGGGAACTAGAGGGTAGAGCCCCTCCCCAGCCCTCCGTGGCCGTCCGTGAGCCTCCATTGGTTGCCCGCCACCATCCGTCTCTCTCCCTCTCTTCCTTCCTTTCCCTCTCCTTCTGTCCACCTCTCTCCTTTTCTTTTCCTCTCTCCCGTTCTCTCTCTCCCGTGCCCTTTCTGCCGTGTCGAGCCATGCTCCACCAGCCTTCTCCCCCTCTCTCTCCCTCCCTTCCTCCCTCTCCCTCTCCCTCTCCCTCCCTCCCCCCTTTCTCTCTTTTCCTCTCTCATGTTCTCCCTCTCCCTTGCCCTCTCTGCTGTGTCAGTGGCATGGGGGCATTACCGAACTGTGCCACCAGGCAACCCGTACGGGCTTTGATACCGGCACAGTGATCCTTAGTTTAATTAGTTGGAGTTATATTATCTATTTATTTTAAATTCTTGATACATTATTCTTAACCATGCTTTTTGTTTTTTAAAATTCAATGTACCTTTGATAAATGTTTCTACATAATATATGTACTTGTACATTTGGTGCATCTACAATGTTGTTTGGCTAGGATTTGAGTTTTGTTGTTACTAGATGAGAGCTTAAACTTTTTCTGAGTCCAACAATATGAAGTGAATTTTATTGGCAATATAGTAGCAGTTGTGCAGTACTTTGCTAGGTCTTTGGCAACTTAAATGGTACATCTTCTTCATAACAAAACTTTGTAGCACTTTAGACAGGGCATGGATATGTGGCTATGGTGAGCGATGAAATCACCCCCCCTCCCTAACTTACAAAATCATATTCTAAGAAATAGTCGATAAATATCTTTATTCTTCGAGCATGCTGTTGGGGTAGTGCTACAAAAATGGTTAAATGCTAGAGCATGGAAAATGTTCGTTCAGTTTTAAGAAACATATCTTTATATATTGTCCTTTAGTTACTAGTATAGATCAATAAAACCACATCTTTTTTGAGAAAAGCAATAAAACAACACTTATACTTTTATTCTAACTACTAATCCCAGTATATACAGCCACCAGTTGTTCTAAAATACTTAAAAGAGTGTTTTATTGTGTCAATGAACCAGAGTCGGCCCGACCGTTAGGCGAGATAGGCGGTCGCCTAAGGCCCCGGCCCGAAAAAAGGCCCCCGCCCGACCGACTAGCTACAATAGTCTGTCCTCCGTGGAGGTAGAGCGTAGAGGGCCAAAGGCAGAGCCAACGGCTACCTCGACTGCTCGACAAGATGACTGAGGGAGTGAGGGTGAGTCACCGTCGGGCGTCCCAATCCCATCACTCATCGTCCCTTTTTTTTAAATTCCCATTGTCCTCCACGGCTCCACTCCTCCTCAATCCTCATCGTCCTCGGTCCTCCTCAGCTCCTCTTCGGCTCTTTCTGCAGCTCTGCTTCACCGACCGCCTGCCGGCGACCTCGTCTCCTCCGCCTCTCTGAGTCCCCGGTGGCCGGTACTGGGTCGCAGGAGCCAGAAGCCTTCCGCCAAAATCACATCTCCCATCTCTTACCCAAGTCCTCGGCCGCTCCCAATCCCATCCGCTGATCCGCGGTCGTTTCTAGTTAGGCCTGAGATCAAGGTATGCCTTTTTTCTTCTTGTCTCGTTCTCCGAACTCTTTTTGTGATAACCATTCCTCTGTTAAATGGCCAGGCCAAGGCTTTGGCTTGGCTTGGCTTGGCTTTACTTGATCTCACATCGTGAGTCTTTTCGTGGTCCACCAACTGTTTGACAAATTGTGTGAACGAGTTTGCTTTTTCCACTTGGATTAAAAATCTTGATTGGTGTTGCTAGGTTATAAATTTTATAGATCAATGATGCAGCAAGATGTCTTGCCTTTGGTCCCCGCATTCCCTAGTCATCAGGTTAACGTCTCTCATGTGACACCGAGATGATTCAGTTGTTTATATTTAATTGAATTTGACCTCTTAGTCCACTCTTCCGTTAATTTTAATACATAGATTATTTTCTGTTTAATGGCTAACTTATCGTACTGCAGATTTCCTGGTATGAGTGTTCTCTGAGAGTAACTCGGACGTATATGCATACGTGTGTATAATGGCTACATCAAAGTAGTGTCTTTGTGCTTTAGCAAAAAAAAAATGTAGTGTTTTTGTGTACTCGATTCGAATTTAGGTTAAATTTTGTGGAACCTAATAGGATTACAAATTTGATATCCTTGAGACATGTTCTAAATTTCTAGTTGGATACTGTTGCCGCTGAAATCGAGCCCAATCTCGGTGCTGACTAAGCTGGATGGTTGTGGAAGATCAATAGTTATCCGCAAGATAGGCCCGACCGTGTATTTTACACTTATTAAATTTTTTTTTATTTTTTTTAAAAAAGGCCTTTTTTAGTAAGTTTGCCTTGGGCCCCAAAATGTATTGGGCCGCCCCTGCAATGAACAGTAAAAAAAACTTGATTTTTGATTTTTAATTGCTTACTTCTAACCTGCTTATGTTGCTAATGATGATCATGCTGATCCCTGAAAAGGTTATCATTTACTCAAAGTAATTTGTATGCGCAGATAATTTTTCGAGATTTGAAAGCATCCAACATTCTCTTGGATGAGCATTGGAATGCAAAATTGTCCGACTTTGGCTTCGCTAGACAAGGACCAGCAAAAGGGTTTAGTCATGTTTCAACAGCGGTGAGTACATATGATGATCTAGATGCCTCAACATTATTGCTTATCCAGCTGGTATTAGTCTCTCTTAATAGCACCGGGAACTTCCTTCCAGCTGCTTTATTATGCTTACTATCAGAATATAAGCTTTTACATATGAATGTTCATGGACAATGTGGGGAGCATTTTGAAAAGTTTTGATTGCAAAGTCTTGATCCAGGTCATCTAGATGATCAGATGCCTAGAATCCTGAGTGGCATCTCCCTTTTCTTAAGATGTTCCATGGACTGTAATCCATCAATTATATAAATTTCTGAAATTTATCTACATATAGTTCAAAGAAATTTCATATTAGTTGATTCTTTTTGGTAATGGGATAGGTTATATGATTTTGATGTATGTGCTCAGTCATGTTTTACTTAACTATTGTGATTTTCTAAAGCTAATTTTCAACGTATATGTATGTTAAGAAAAATATAGATTATATTGTTATTTTTAATATAAAATGCAAATTGTCAAATCATATTGTCTCTTGCTTCCTTTTTGCAAGTATTACCTTGTCTAAGGAATCTTTATAGGGTTCCAACTGCATGAATTCCTGCAATTCTTCCTATATGCCTATAGTTTCCCTGGCCAAAAAATTGACAACATATCAAAGCTTGCCATTAGGATGAGAGTCACTTGTAAAACATTCTCAAACTATAGTGGATTGTACCTTGATTTATAAATTGACACCAAAATGTTGGTATTTTTATGTGTCAGGTTTAGTAACTTGGCATTTTTGCACAATTGCCAGGACATCAGGTGGTGCCTAAGTGGATCAACACCTTCCTAGGTTTATGCATAGACAAACCTGCCTAGATGAGCTGCTTCTAAGTGATGGGCCCTTGAGGAATCTGCCTGGACTGTTGTAGCATCTCAGGATGTGATTTAGCAACCATGGTCAAGGCAATGTAACATTTACCAATTTGCAGGAGAAACAAGAAACAATGTTTTGCAAGTTGACAGGAAGTATAAAAAGAGATAAAGTAGAGCAGCCAAGATAGGTAAGGATGCCAATAGGTGAGGTTGGGACAAAGCATATCCATAATATGAATGGTTGACCTGATGATGCAGCGCAAAACAAGAAGAAATTAGTCCTATGTGTTTCCTGTTGACCTCTCAAATTAGGAGACATGGTAATACAGGTTTCTTCCTCTATTTTGAGGGTTTGTGTTGAGTATTAGTCTTGCACCAAGAGAGCCTTCTGAGAATGTGTTTACTGCATTTCTGTGGTGACCAAATTCTTTTTTTTTGGATGATTCTGTAGTGACTAAAATTCATGAAATTAATGAGGAACTTAACAGTTTGCATGAATCAGGAGTTGGTCTTTTGAAAAAGTACTACCCTAATTTATTAGCCAGTATCCACAAAATGGTAGTTGTCATGTCGCTAACTGTATTCAAGGTAGATAGAATTGCATCATGTAATAAAAGATGCTTTGAAGGTAAATCTGATTCCTCTATAATAAAAAACAAACAGGTTGTGGGAACCATTGGCTATGCAGCTCCTGAGTACATCCAAACTGGGCGCCTCACTGTCAAGAGTGATATATGGAGCTATGGGGTTCTTCTCTATGAGCTTATCACTGGCCGTCGCCCAATGGATAGGAACCGCCCAAAAGCTGAGCAGAGGCTCTTGGATTGGGTCAAACCATACAAATCTGACACTAGGAAGTTTCATATGATCATAGATCCACGGCTACAAAGGAACTATTCTCTAAAATCGGCAACAAAACTTGCAGCAGTGGCAAACAGGTGTCTGACACGCCATCCCAAATCACGGCCTAAGATGAGTGAAGTGTCAAAGATGGTGCAAAGCATTGTAGAGAAATTGGAGATTGGCACCCTGCAGCCCCATCTGAGGAGTTCTTCAGAAGAGGCAACTTCTAAAGAAAGTATAAAAAGAGGGATGAACTCGAAGAGGAGTGGGGATTTGAAAGTGGGAAAAGGGATGCAGCTTGTGGGGCAAGGATCGACACCGAAGCTTGTAAGGAGACTGTGATGATGAAGATGACAATGATAACGAGAAATATATGTTATGCAATTTGTTATCTTAGTTGCAGTTAGCAGCAATATATGTTTTGAAATATGCATAATGCTTGTATATATCATCTGTCACATCAATGATGAGGACCTCTATATTTCTGAGTTTGGTTGTCATGCGGCAACAAGAAACCACAAGTGAATCTTGGTCAGTTTTGCATTGTGATATTGATATCAGATCTCATTCTATTGTGTTGATGCGTAGCCTAATATTGCAATGGAAATTCCCTGCCTTTACGGCAACAAGAATGAATTACCAGCAGCATGGTGGGAGGTTGTAATGTGAGAATGCTACTGCTCACCTAAGTTTAATACATTGTGTATACTTGTTATTCCCTGTAAGCACAATGAGAATAATAGCCCCATCTTCTTGAATAAATCTTGCTTATGGTTCCATATATTGGTTGATACGTGTATGTTAGATTTTTCTTATATATGTTAGATCAGAATTTCAGAATTCTTGCTCTGCACTGTATTTTGGATAAGATATTCCAGAATTTTCACAATGTTGTACATCTAGATGGACTGCTATCATTGTGTATGCAGCCATTTTTCTACATCCAGAACCATTGAACCTTGCATTCTTCTTATCAGGCATGGGATTCTGCTGCTTTTTAACCTTTATAGATCCATCAGTACAAATTAATTTGTATACATTGTTGTCTGTGCTTTCTCTTGTTCAAACATTTCGTTCCTGCTAAGAATTGCGAAGCACAAAAAGAACACCAAAGTAATAGCGCATATACCATATTGCTAAGCACATAGGAAAAGTGAGTCAGAGCAATCGGCATTATGCAAGTTGATTATTCTTTTATCAGTTTTGGCAGTCGTGTTTCATTGTTATCATTCGTTGAATTATGTTTTTAGGATTCCCATTGGTTTTACTCTTTCATCAAGTACAAGTTAATTTTCTGTTTATGTTTTACTTAGCTTTTGAATTGAATTTTTTTTGATAGGCATACCATACTAGAATATCAGATTTTGGAGTTTAATGTTTAGGGGATCTGTTCTATTGCCCATATATATATATTTTTGATTTTGCAGGCTTATGGTAGGCTAGGCTAAAAAGGTTTCATTTAACTCTTGGTTAATCTTCAATCGTTGATTAATAAAATAGCAAACATTTGGCATGTACTGTTGTCTAGTCGGTTTATGGTCCGTTTTGGTGACTTCATGTATATGTTTAAGTATGTTTGGGAAATTTCCACAAAAAAAGAGTATTTTCAGGAAATTAGTTGCACATCCATGAAATTGATTGTGATGATACTGGTGGATTGATTCTTATGGTCCATTTAAGTCTCTTTTAACTAGTTTAATGAATCACTTTATCAGAAGTGTTTCATTCCTTTTCATTGAGGATAGTTAAGCATTAGCCATCGCATGATGTGTAACAGTAGAGGTTAGAATATAGCATGTGATGATAGTGCTGAATCACATCCCTCTATGCATATTTATAGTACTCTTGAAAAGCAATTAGCAGGAGGCTTTGGTCACTTTATAGCAGTCGTGTTTCATTGTTATCATTCATTGAATTATGTTTTTAGGATTCCCATTGGTTTTACTCTTTCATCAAGTACAAGTTAATTTTCTGTTTATGTTTTACTTAGCTTTTGAATTGAATTTTTTTTGATAGGCATACCATACTAGAATATCAGATTTTGGAGTTTAATGTTTAGGGGATCTGTTCTATTGCCCAAATATATATATATTTTTGATTTTGCAGGCTTATGGTAGGCTAGGCTAAAAAGGTTTCATTTAACTCTTGGTTAATCTTCAATCGTTGATTAATAAAATAGCAAACATTTGGCATGTACTGTTGTCTAGTCGGTTTATGGTCCGTTTTGGTGACTTCATGTATATGTTTAAGTAAGTTTGCGAAATTTCCACAAAAAAAAAGAGTATTTTCAGGAAATTAGTTGCACATCCATGAAATTAATTGTGATGATACTGGTGGATTGATTCTTATGGTCCATTTAAGTCTCTTTTAACTAGTTTAATGAATCATTTTATCAGAAGTGTTTCATTCCTTTTCATTGAGGATAGTTAAGCATTAGCCATCGCATGATGTGTAACAGCAGAGGTTAGAATATAGCATGTTGATGCATGTGATAGTGCTGAATCACATCCCTCTATGCATCTTTATAGTACTCTTGAAAAGCAATTAGCAGGAGGCTTTGGTCACTTTATTTGTACCTGTAAATGACTAAAACATCCCTTCACCAGCCCCCCCCCCCCCCCTCCCTCTCTCTCTCTCTCTCTCTCTCTCTCTCTCCTGCTATATGGAGCATTAAAAAGTTATATGATGTGATGAAGCATGATGGACATTTCACCCATCTTGCAATCCCTTCATACTAAGTGTTTACTTCTCCCCAACAGGATCTTCTCCTCTTATTAATTCATTAACTCTATATTATATATATAAATTTAGACATAGTAATTCATTAAATTGAACAACATCTTCAATTTTTATGGTCTAGAATAAATGTCCCATTTATTTATGGTGAAAACCAATGAAATATTTTGGTTGTAAACTCTTTTATATTTTTATCTCGAAACTGGTGGCATCATGATCACCAAATCTCCTTATATCATCTTTTCAAGACCTCTTGCCTTGATCGTAGTCTATCCCTCCCTCTCGAGCTATCCTCGACTGGTTCAATCTACAAGCCTGGGATTATCCCCTCCCTCCCTCCCTCCCTCCCTCTTGAGACTAGAATTCGAAGGAATGGCTTGCTTAACACCATCTACTAGAACATGGCAGCACAATGCACATATATGATAGCATCAGCAGATCACTTATGGATAAATGGCTTCGTCGGATACTCGGTGAAAAAGGTAAGAAGGTTCTGTAGATGACTACAGGGCTGGAGGAGCCCATGATCATGGTGGTGAGCTGGTGGAGAAAGCCATGCAATATAAGGCTGGTGGGGAAAGCCATGCACTGCAAGGCTGGTGGAGAAAGTAATGAGATAGTTGGCGGTGCAAGTTACGGGCATGGTGAAGATCCAAGATAGTGAAAAATCCACCGGCTCGAATTGATACAAGAATTATATTGCATAATCTTGCTCTAACTAACAAAATACTTGCTTGTTCCTTGATGCTGCATAATTGTTTGTTATTTGTTTCAATGAAAATTTTATGCCAAACATGTTGCTCCAGACAATGCTATATTAGGTGACCATATATAGATTTGGAGTATAGATCTCTGATGGAATTCTATTCTTTTGTCTTTTGGAGCATAAGGTGAACAAAAATGACACTTTCCATGTATTTGTCTATAGCTGTATCCTTTATCATATATTAAAGCATATCTAAATACTTCATAGAACTTCACTAAGAATTCATCCTCCTTTATAGTCTTAATCAAGGATTGGATTTTCTTTGATGTTGCAGGTCTTAGCGTCCAACATATTTGAATATGAAGTTAGAAAGCTGTTGGAGTTTTAAATTGAAAAAGATTAATTTTTTTTGAAAAACGAAACCAACATTGTTCCCTAAATTTTAGTTGGTTTAATTGCTTTAAAATATTTTTTTGTCAAACTCCTCTTTCTGAATGACTTTCCAAAGAGTCAGGACTCTTCACAAGAAAACATTAGTTTCCAAAGAGACGTGATGTTTTCAAAATATCACATATTTTTGGAATCACTGCATTTCCTCTTTCATCCGAATCGAGTCTATAAATAAACTCTTCTAGGATATATCCACTCCATCTTCCTCTGATACTCTGTCTCTCACAGCGCATTGCTTTCCAGACCGAAATTTGCTTTTCTATAGTGCTCCTTTTCCAAATTTCCACTTCCTTCTTCCTAGGCAACTAAAAGAAATAATTCGGGTTAAGCCTCCCAGTAATCATGCTCGTTAGAGGAGAATCGAGCTGAACCAGATTGTTGTTCCTTAGGGATGACATCGTCATAGACCCACACATAGAAGATAAATCACATTCTTAGAATATTGTACACCACACACCTTGATCCAGGTAAAGTTTTTTCAATCTTAAAATTTTTTTAGTAGATTATTCTTTTCTAATACTATTCTAAAATAATAAAAATAGCAATAGTTTAAGAATATAATCATGATAAAACTAAAAATTGCGTTTTACATAAAATTTACTTTTATTGCATAAAAACAGAAAATTTTTATCTGTGTTATTTAGAGGTTTTTTCTTTACAAAAATTATTTTTTTAAGAAATTAATATTGCTTTGAAAATAGTGCAAACAGAGTTTTCTGCAACTTTAAAAACTGTATAGAAATTTTTACAGATTTAAAATTTTTGCAAAATTTCTCAGCAACTTTAATATCTGTGCAGAAATTTTCTATAGATTTAAAATTCTGTGCATAAAGTTACTACAACTTTAAAATTAATGCAAAATTCTTCTGTTGCTTTAAATGCTGTGCAAACTGATTTTCTACGAGCTTTAAATTCTATGCAGAAATTTTCTGCACCTTTAAAATCTGCGGAAACATTTTTCTGCATCTTCAAAATCTATGCAAAAATTATTGCAGCTTTAATAACTGTGCATATTATTAGTTGTTTTCAAAATACGCATTGTTGTTGCTTAGAAAAATATGCAAAAATCACAAAGTTACTTTACTTATCATATTTCTTAGTGTAATTATTTGAATTTTTTGTTGTTATTGCTCTTTATTGCATTTATTTCAATACCTAGCATTGTATTATTGAAAGCCATTAATTAAGTATTTAACATAAAAGGTAACTCCTTGAAATTTATGTTTGCAGAACCAATTAAACAACCAAAATTTCATAGATGGCTTTTTCTGATAATCATAGCGCAATTAAACCCAAGAAATTTAATGGTTTCTTCTTTAGAAGATAGCAAAGCCAAGTAAAATATTGGCTTACCATCTTAGATTTGATCTCTACTATTGAGTCCCCTAATACTAGACAATTTTTGGTAGGTAGACTAAGTAGATATACACAAAATTCAAATAATCTCATTGGTCAACTATTGAAAGAGTATTTTGATATCTTAAGGAAATTCTTGATCTATCTCTCTTGTATATTGGTATACCCTAAGGTGGTTGAGAGTTAAAGAATACAAATAGGATTACTAATTCTCTGGATCTAAAATCAACTAATAGATTTCTTTTCCTTCTCGACGATGTTGCCATAGCTTGAAGATCTTCCAAGCAAACTTTTATATCTCAGAGCACCATAGAGGCCGAGTTGATTGCTCTAAATACCACCTAAATTGAGGTAGAGTAGATTAAAAATCTTATTTTAGAGCTACCTTTAGTACCAAAGTTAATTCCAAACATATCAATATATTATGATAATAAAGACATGATAGAACTGACAAATCAAAATAAAGTAATATCATTTTCTTAAAATTTGTCAAAGTTGAGAAAAACTTGGCAGATCAATTAACTAAGAATTTATTTAGCAGTGGAGTCGCAGAAACATTGAAGAGGATGCGGCTTAAGCCCATTACTTAGCCACTGACACTAGATACCCAACATCCGTGATTGAAGATCCCATAAAAGAGATTCAATGTGATAGAAATGAAACTGATTGAGTGATTGTGTCAGAACAATTCTCGAAATGTCTTCTCCTATCTCTATGATGAGTGGCAAAATAAGTTAGAAAAGTTGAGTTACACTCTTAATGAGTTTAAGATAGAAGAAAATCTACAGGATATTAGTCCACAAATATTCTTGGCAAAATAAATTAGAAAAGTAAATTAAAATAAATCTACAGGATATTAGTCCACAAATATCCTTGGCAAAATAAATTAGAAAAGTTGAGTTATACTCTTAATGAGCCTAAGATAGAAGAAAATCTACAGGATATTAGTCCACAAATATCTTTGGAGGATTTACCGATGTGAGAATGTCGTATAGGCCGCAACCAGGGGTTTGGGCTAATCCTATCAAAATTTTCATGAAAAATCAAGATACTAAATGCAAAGGCGTGCTGACCATATAAAAACCCAATTCATTCGTACAGTATGTATAATAAGTTGAAATCTAAGTCAAAGGATTTGGGCTAATCCTAACAAAATTTTCAAGAAAAATCAAGATACTAAATGCAAAGGCCTTTAAATGGCGCTGACCATATAAAGACCCAATTAATTCGTACAATATGTATAATAAGTTGAAATCTAAGTCAAAGGATTTAGTTCAAGATCTAATCCACTATGATTTCTTCACATGGATACAATCAACATTAAGTGAGGTTCAAGTCCATAGGACACTTCGCCTATGCACAATATAAGTTGCTCAGACATTCTTCTTTAAATTTTTTTAAGAAATTTTTTTGTGAGGGATTGTTGGAGTTTTAATTTGAGAAAGATTTAACTTTTTTCAAAAAACATAAACCAACCTTATCCATTAAATCTTAGTTGGTTTGAGTGATTCAAAGTACCTTTTTATCTGAGGCCTCCTTCCAAAGAGTTATGACTCTATTGAAAAGAATCTTGATTTCCAAAGTGATAAAGTGTTTCTAAAACATCACGTATCTTTGAAACCATCGCATTTTCTTGGTCACCTAGATAGAGTTTATAAATAGATTTCTTTGGGATACATCGAATATATCACATCCACTCCCTCTTTCTCTGATACCTCCGTCTCTCACAGTGCACTATTTTCGAGACCAAGTCGCTGCTTTTCTGAAGTACTCTTTTTTCAAGTTTCCACTTTCTTCTTCTTTTTTTGAGCAACTGAAGGAAGTCATTCGAGTCAAATCTTCTGTGGATTGTACTCATTAGAGGAAGATTAGGCTGAGCCGGATTATTATACTTTGGGGATGATATTGTCGTAGACCCGCACATAGGGGCTAAATCACATTCTTAGAATAGTGTACATCATATGTCTTGATCCAACCAACGACTTTCAATCTTCTGAATTTATTTTAGTAAATTATTCTTTTATAACACTGTTGTAATATTATATAAACAATATAAAAATTTCTAGGCAATATTGCTCCAACAGTTTTGAAGATGCAGAAAAACTATTTTGAACAGAACCATAGTGCTTCCTTGGTCACCCAAACAGAGTCTTTAAATGGGCATGGGATCCATCTACCTTAGGATATCTGATTACAATCTGATATACACACTACTGTTTTTTGATACTCTACTTCCACAACAAAGACTCTTCTCTCATTCTTCCACTACAAATAGAGACTTTGTTTCTCTATTTTCTTCCTTTCTTTTCTGGACAACTGAAGGAAATCATTCGGATCAAACCTTCCAGCAATCGTGCTCATTAAATAAGAATCAGGCTAAGCTGAGTTATTTTATCTCTAGGACGAGATTACCATAGATCAGCATGCAGGGGGTGAATCATGTTTTTTAGAGTAGTGCTCTCACATACCTCAATCTAGGCAAGCTTTCAACCAATTAATTTTCAAAGTTTAGTAGATAATAAGTTTTTAATTCATTTTATTTTGTCAAAGCAAGATAGCAATTTCTATGTATATTTTATTCCAACAAAAGATTTAAAGTAGTAGCCTAGATATGTTTTTAATTATTGAGATAATCATCTGACTTTTACTTGGAGCTGACTCTTTTTAGATATTCTCTCCAGTGGGATCTCAATTACAAGTATCCTTAAGGAGCTAATATGGTCAATTTATGGCTCCTTTAATGGGCCATAATTTGGTTAAACTATAACATGTCCAACTCTATGATTGGTGTATTAATTGCTCGCAAGGTCTGCTGGAGTTCATACCAGCCAATGACTGGTTCTGTTCGATGCGGAAGGTGAGAGTAACGATGATGGCGAGGTTGGGTTGCGCCAAAGCCCATGGCAGTGATGATGGTGAGCCCGGCATGGTGGAGTCACTTAATTGTCTCATAATGTTCTTCCCTCCAATGAGTGTGGACGCCCACTATCTTCTAATAGTCTCACAGCGCTCAAGTCCACTGCCTTCCAATGAGTGACGATGCCCATCTCGACATGACCATCTTTTGCGCAAAAAAAAGGAATCTCCATTGCGTGAATACACCATTGAATGGCATAATGGTCACTTTGAGATCTGTCCAGTGCATAATGAAAGAGTTTATAGTGCTTTGAGATCGGTGCAAGGAGCGATCCCATAACCAGCATCGTGAAAGAAAAACGATCATCCTTTTGTGCTAAAAATACAACCTAAACCTTTTCGACATGGCCTTTTATCTTTTTCTCGAGTGTTCTCTTCTCCACTCTTTTCTACATTTATCTAAAATTTATATCTCTATGAAATATTTTAGTGTGTGAACTCTATTTTCTATAAGTTTATATTTTTTAATTACACTTCCTCTTTGTAACTTAAACACTCCATGGCATCCATATATGCAATCTTTGAACTCAATTTGAAATTCAAGTTAACTAAAATATAGATGAGAAAGATTTTTTTTGTAGTATTTTGAAATATATGCCATAGACAAAGATGAGGGCATGCGTTGAGAAAGACTATTTTAATTGCCTTTAACATGGAAGCACATTGATCCATGAAGATTGTTTTAAGTAATTTCCCAGATATTGCAATAAAAAAGATTCTAAATAACTAAACAAATGAATTAATGGTTTAACAAAGTCGCCCCTGACATGACTATTTGCTCGTGATGATTAATATCAAGTAGTATTGCAAAAGGTATTTCATATTGATTCATCTGAAATGTAGTACCAATAAAACCACATCCTCAAAATATGCTGTCCATAATCAATTTACCATTTACCCAAAAGAAATTGGTAACTTGTCTTGCTTCATCAATTTGTATGGCATAATAAAATGAAAGATTATTTGATTGTCTACTCTTCAAATGATTTATGAGAACTTAGTGCATATCTAATCTTAAGTTATCACAATCTCTTAATACATAAATAATTAGAGTAATCTATTTTTGTGGACCCTATATTTTCGGTCCCTTGTAATCTTTTGGCAAAAAATTGCAAGCTTGTGAACTCCAGCTTTTTCATTTGATCAATAACCATTATGTGAATTAATAGTGTTTTGCTACGCCACCTAATTAACATGTATACCTTGTCAAAACTTATCAAAGGATGATTATGGTCACTAATAACTTTACGCACAACTGATTCATTCTTATGGTCAATTTTGAATTCACCCCAAGCCATGCAATTAGATCTCTCAATAACTCCCGTTTTCTTAGTTATTATGCGGGTTGAATACCATAAAGTACCTTCCTTATTGTAGAAAAATATTCTACTCTGCATGCTTTAATTCTTTCTGCTGTTACAGTGACTCTTACGAACATTAGAATTAGATCTCCAAGAATATGAGTTATAAAATTTATTTTCTTCTTCTAAAATAAACACCAAGCCAACTTCCTGCCTAGGATGTGAACCAACAACTACCTTTTGCAATAAAGATCCATTTCCAACAAATCCCTACAATATATCAAATGATTGGAAAAATAATAGCATGCTAAATCTCAGATTTTAAGAAAAAGCTAACAAATTATCATAATGAAGCATAGTTATGAAATAGTAAGATAGAAGTTCGCAGTAAAATTGATATGGGACTACTCAAAATTTCAGCTTACCCCAACCAAGAACTAATACAATACACTACATGAAATTTTAGAGGTGTTTTCTTTAATCCAATTTATAGAAGGTCAATTCTTCAAAAGAAAGCAAAAGCAATCAACCAATTTGGATGTATCACAAATATGTCATTAGATGGCCAATAGAATGTACATGCTAACTATCTTGTATCTTTACATAACGTAATTCACTTGTTGAGTATCTTTTTCATACATAAAAGTAGATATCATTTTTCATGATTATTACGTTGCTTATTCTCCTATGCAATATGGGGCTTGAACATTACAAGATTTTAAAGTAATATACTAACAATATAAGCTTTCTCAACATTTTTATCATAAGTTTTTATACTTAATAAACTATAAATGAAATTCAAAATCTCAAAAAAAAATTTACTTACAACTTAACCCATTAAAATCTATATATTTTTGATAAAATCAACAATGGAGATAATGAGAAAACATAAAGTAAAGAAACATTAAAAAAAAAAAAAAAGCTCTTTGAAGTAGCCCCGCCAACCTTCAAGGCTAAATCATAAATTCGTGCTAAAGAGCTTGCCAAGGGATGCACCCAAATAGAGCTTATCACGGGTCAGGTGGCCCGCCCTAGTCCAGCCAAAAATTCAATAGGTTTAGGCATTAAAATTTGGCCCATGGGATGGCCTGGACCAAAAAGAGTTGGCCCGATCAAAAAAAAGGGTTAGGCCTGGAAAAATCTAAAAAAATGAACCCAGCCCGATCTAAGATTATACATATTATATGTTAATTATATTAACTAATAATTAGTACATTTAAGCCTTAAATATACCAATTATTTCAATATTGCAACTGGTTGAGGGAATTAAATTTTATTACTTGTCTAAAATGAACTTTTTAGATGCTACTTTGTATCATATAATTAGATTGAACCTAGCCCATATGTAGGGCTGAAAGTAGGCTGGGTCGGGCCATGCCTCTATCCAAATTCAGTCTGGACTTTTTTCAGGCTTTAGGCCGGGCTTAGGCTAGAAATTTTTGAATAATCCAAGCGTGAGCCCGGCTTGAACTTTATTGGGCTGGCCCAAATTATCCGTTTGGGCCAAAAATAGATCTGGCATGAACCCAACCAATGTTTAATATTTTTAATAATATTGCTTCATAAGTAATGAGCTAGTTAAAAATTAAGCTCGTTCCTATAGTACAAATAAATGATACATGATATATTATTTCCAATTAAATCTATTTTAATTTATTATTTACTTTCTCATTATTCTCTCTAAATAGCAATATATAAAAACAAATTGATTCAGGCATGAATTTGGGCTCCATTTCGGGTCTTGTTCAAGCTCAGGCTCGGGCCAGACTAATGGCATATCCGAGCCCGCCACAAAAATAAATAGACTCTACATTTAAACTCAAATCCAATCTGAACTTTTTTGGGCCTAACTGGAAGCCCGATCCAAAGTCAGCCCGGTCTGGTAGGCTTGGGCTCGGCCCGAGCCTATGTCCAACCCAACCCTACCATGGGACTGGGCATATATATTGGCCTAGCTTCTATTGTAGCCGGATATTTAGCTTCGATTGGAGCCCGATATTTCATCAGCTTTACACTGAAGACCCTGCCTAGTGTGCCCGAAAAATAAAAACGAGGGCACTCCGAATCTTCTGGAAGTCCTATGGGAGCACATTACAAAGTCCTCCTAAACCGGGGGAAATGCCATTCTTCCAGTCACCTTATCCTCAAGGTTTCCTTCCCCACCCATCTCCTCTATTATCCCTCCTCTCCCCTCTCCGTCTATAGAGAAAAAGCTTTCAATTACTTGGTGAAATGGCTTCAGCCAACGCAATCTCCACCGCCTCCTTCCTCCGCTCCTCCCATCGCCAGGTCTCTCTCTCTTTTCTCTGTGAATTCTGTTATAAGATCTATGAGAACGATGTTCTTGTTGCGGTTGGGGCTTATTGTCGAATACCTTGCTCCTGATATTTGCGGTCTCTGTGGTGAAGCAGGAGAGCCTGTGGAGGAGAGCAAGCCCGGGGCAGAGGCCCAGCGGCAAACGGCAGCTCGTCGTGCGGGCGGTGGCCAAAGACATCGCCTTCGACCAGAGCTCCAGAAGCTCTCTCCAAGCCGGCGTGGAGAAGCTCGCTAATGCTGTCGGAGTCACCCTCGGCCCTAGAGGTATTCTTGTTTCCTCCCGTTCCTTTCTTTGTTGGTTGTTTTTTCTTTTTGTGTATTTTGTAGTTGTTGGTACGTCTTCTGTCTGAAATCTGAACTGAGTGCTTTAATGTCGCAAATCCCTAAAAAATTTTAACTTTTTTGCTGGCCATTGAGTTGCTGTATGTTTTTGAACATTGGTGGAATTTTTAGGTTGTAGCTGCACTAATGTGTCGGTTTGATTCTGATTTGAAGGGAGGAATGTCGTGTTGGATGAGTTTGGGAACCCCAGAGTGGTTAATGATGGGGTCACCATCGCTCGGGCTATTGAGCTCGCAGATCCTATGGAGAATGCTGGTGCAGCGTTGATTCGTGAGGTAGACAGATAGTTTTATAGCATTCATTTAATTGCCTCCACTTTAGCTTTTTATATATTTTTTTTGTTCCATGGGTTGTTCACATATTATGATGGTAGACGTTAATGCAATTTAATCCTTTTTTTAGCTAGAGCAAGTGTGCACAAACAAATTCATGTTTTGGAGGGAAAATTACATTAAAGTTATGGTTTCTCAGATGTAATTAATCATACAAATGAACAGAGCAATAAGTAGTAAAAGATTAAAAAAGTGATACTTTCCTACTTTGCCAAAGGCATGAAGAGATCTAAAGTGTTACTTGTGAGGTGTTTGAACCTATGTAAACCAAAATTGTAAAAGATGCTTAAGTTGATTTAATGCGTGAGGGAGAGAAAGAATCCTTACCAAGGGAGAGCAATTGTGGGGCCAATAAAAGTGGGAGAGTATTTGTATAATCAAGTTTAACTTAATAATAAGATTCAAAAGCAAGGAATGGCCAGCATCCAGTCTGTTAGATCCTATGGTTGTGATTGCTTCTTGTCAGAAATTTGTTCATGCTTTTGTGCTGTTATGCTTGTAGTAAACAGGAAATTGGATTAGTGATGGAGCATGTTTTTTTAATTGTGGATTGAAGGTTGCTAGCAAGACAAATGACTCTGCTGGTGATGGTACTACGACCGCATCAGTTCTTGCACAAGAAATCATTAACTTGGGTCTGCTGAGTGTTACGTCTGGTGGAAATCCTGTGTCCATCAAGAAGGGAATCGACAAGACTGTACAGGGGCTGGTGGAAGAGCTTGAGAAGAGAGCTCGCCCTGTTAAGGGACATGGAGATGTAAAAGGTATCATAAACTTGATGTGTCTATTGTTTCTTTAATAACTGTCATTATATTTGGATTGGGATAATCAGCATCTTTTTTAGGTCAGCAGTTGCGCCACACTTTAAAAAGTGGTCACTTGTATAGTTAGAAAAGAAACTGAATAGTGCAAAAATTGATGATATTAGTAATTTATTCCTTGTAAATAGAAATTTCTATTAAAATCCTTTTATTTGGTGTTGTAGCTATTGCTTCTATCTCATCTGGTAATGATGAGTTTGTGGGAAGCATGATTGCTGATGCTATTGATAAGGTCGGCCCCGATGGTGTTCTTTCTATCGAGTCTTCATCATCCTTTGAGACTACTATTGATGTTGAAGAAGGAATGGAGGTTTGTTGCATTTTCCAAGACCTCAAACTACCCCAGCTGTTGTCTCCTTTATATTTTGAAATAGGTGCATTATGTAACTCTATTTATGTTTGTTTTCTGAAACCATCATTGCAGATTGACCGAGGTTATGTCTCCCCACAATTTGTCACAAATCCTGAGAAGTTACTAGTTGAATTTGAGAATGCCAAAGTTCTAGTAACTGACCAGAAGATTTCAACAATTAAAGAAATAATCCCTTTGTTGGAGAAAACCACACAACTGAGAGCTCCGCTTCTCATCATTGCTGAGGATGTAACTGGTGAGGCTTTGGCAACTCTTGTTGTGAATAAGCTGCGGGGTATACTTAATGTTGCTGCAATCAAGGCTCCTAGTTTTGGTGAGAGGCGGAAGGCTCTTCTTCAAGATATTGCCATTGTGACAGGTAACGTTTAGAGGTTCTGTTTCTTAATTGATTTAAGATTTGCTTATTTCTTCTCCTTGACAATTACAAACGAAATAGTTTTATACCTCAATCCTCCTTCAGATTTAAATATATATTCTGACTGAATTTGGTAGCACTGCACATGTATACGAAGATCATCATCTCTCTGTTTTAATTGGTATCATCTGATTACTACTGGTGGTTTTACTTATCTAGTATATCCTTTTTTGATAGTATACCAGTTCTCATTGAAGCATTTTTAGCATCTTATCCTTATTTTTTGAATTTGTTCTCTCTCAGGTATTTGGTTTATTATTAGATTATAAGACTCGTGAAATTTCAAATCATTTTGTGAATATTTACTTCAAAAGGGTTCTCTTCAGTCATTTAGCTACGCAGCTCAAGTGGATGCATGCTGAGACTTCTGCAAATCATTTTCTTGAGGCTGTGAACTCACTATTAGGTTAAGTAATTTGTTCTAATTGTTTCAAAATAAGTAAACTCGACAGTTGAGTATTAAATTATTTTGGATTTGTATTTGACGGAAAATCTTCTTCACATCATTTTTGCAAGGATAATAGATGCAGGTGATGAAATTGGTTAATTGTTGTTATTGATGCATACTTTCATGTAACTTAGCCTGATGTTTGAGCTAAGCTTGTTAAGAATGGCAGTTTTACTTTATTCTTCAAGTTCACAAAGTCAAGAACTTAGCTGCAGGGAGCCAATTCAATTTCTATATTTTTGGTGGAGGGGTCAATTCTTTCTTTCTTTTTTCAGAAGTGAAGTCCCTACTGGTATTTGGAGTTCCTATCTCCACATAGTTGTTGACCTCTTTTCCCTGTTGCCTGCAGAGAGACAACAAATAAGAATAGAAAATTCATGTAATAATTGTCCAGAGTCATGCCAGATCTGTACTCTATCTATTTCTATATTTTCCTGTTCAACTATTTCCTGAAAACTGTTGAGAACAGAATTTTTCTTCATATCATTCACTTTTGAGTTTCTGTTCTTTTATATTATTGTTGAGAGAACTAGAGCTCGTAGTTATAAAAATTCTTTATTATGTGATAATTGTGAAGGGGAAGGATTCACCTGACTGTATTTCTGTTCTATTAGAGTGTACAATCCATCGCATTATTTATAGTTGCAGTGTTACCTAGAGACACCAAATTTTGTGCTCTTTGGTGTGTTGGACACTACCACACTTAACGACACTCCTTGACGCTTTATAAATGGCATCAGATTTGATGTGATCATTATTATATGTCTACATCCATGTGAAAGTTATCAAGTAATACGTAACGGCCAAAAACAAACATTTTATTGATTTTCTGACATAAAGGAACAATAGGTCAAGCACATTAATATACATAGATCATTACATTATTTGACATAGGTGTATAAGATACAGGTGTTTTCTGTCTAATTTTTAAAAGGTTCATGTGTCAGAATCTTCTGGATGTTTCGCATGTCCAAGTATGGTTGATGATATTTTTTTTGTTTTGTAGGCATAAGCTGTAAACTATGGTGCATCATGCTTCAAGAAGATACTACTTTACTATGATTTTTGAAGTGATAACCATGTTTCAACTTATATCCAGTAAAACCTTCAACTGGGAGACCTCATGCTTCAATTAAACCCTGATTTGCAATTATTGTGTTCATATTGTAGCTATTTGTATCCATTAATCTGCTGTCTTTCTTCTCAATTCCCTGACTATTCTTTTCATCAACTGTCTATTCAGGAGCTGAGTTTCAAGCCAAAGATCTTGGATTATTGGTAGAAAATGCATCTGTGGAGCAGCTTGGCACTGCAAGGAAGGTTACCATCTCTCAAAACTCTACCACCATTATTGCAGATGCAGCAACCAAGGATGAGATACAGGCGAGAATTGCCCAGATAAAGAAGGAGCTTGCAGAGACAGACTCTATTTACGATTCTGAGAAGCTAGCGGAGAGGATTGCAAAACTCTCTGGTGGTGTGGCAGTTGTCAAGGTCGGTGCTGCAACAGAGACAGAGCTTGAAGACCGCAACCTCAGAATTGAGGATGCCAAGAATGCTACTTTCGCAGCTATAGAGGAAGGAATTGTTCCTGGAGGTGGTGCTGCCTATGTTCATCTCTCTACCTGTGTTCCTGCCATAAAGGATAAGCTTGAAGATGCAGATGAGCGCCTTGGTGCTGACATTGTGCAAAAAGTAAGTCTTAACAATAGTTGTATCTAAAGTTGTTTCATAAGGAATTCGTTTCAGCTAAAACTTCAGGCCTTTTAAACTCCCCTTAGCTAATAATCCTTGATTCATTGGATCTTATTATTTCGTGACCGGACAGGCACTGGTGGCACCTGCTGCCTTGATAGCACATAATGCGGGTGTGGAGGGAGAAGTGGTGGTGGAGAAGATTAAGGACAGTGAGTGGGAGGTTGGTTACAATGCGATGATTGACAAGTATGAGAATCTGTTAGAAGCTGGTGTCATCGACCCTGCAAAAGTTGCTCGATGTGCATTGCAGAATGCTTCATCAGTTGCTGGAATGGTCCTAACAACACAGGCTATTGTTGTGGAGAAGCCCAAACCAAAGGCACCGGTGGCTGCACAACCTGAGGGTCTTACCATCTAAGCACTCTGCCCTATTTGGTCTCCAAGAATTAGGTTAGATGAATGATTCAGAAATCACAGATACAAGCGCAGAGTGCAATTTGAGAAGGGACTGTGTTTTAGCAGCATTGATTATTTGTAGTGTTATCCCTTCATCGGGATTATCTTTTCCTTGACTCTTATATTTTGTGTAAGTTTTGCATGAAATGCAGGATTGGCTGCTGCTATCTTTCAAGTGTTATATGTTATTCATGAAGTTTTGAGGTTTTGTTGCCGTTACTTCAAGACTTACCCATAACTTATTGTGAAATGTTCCTATTCAGGTGCTGTCTCATCTAATTTTCATCACTTTGATTATGCATTATTTTGGGCATCAAAATTTTTGTGGCTACCGCTGTTTAGCCAATCAATCTGTCTCCAATAATATATTCTCGCTGACTGCGTCCTATCCTATAGGGATCATCAATCATCAAATCAACAGCAATAAGCTCTGTTTTTACAGGCTCATATGCCACACACATGATGACCGAACTCCAGTGGATTAGGCCGTCAACCTTACGGCGTCTCCCAAACAGCTTCCCAGTTTGCCTAGTTTCTTATTTTTTCTGTTGTGGAGTCCTTTTCTTTAGCAGGCTAGCGGCTGTATTGCAGAACAACAATCATAATCATGGATTGTGTAGAAGAAAAGATTCAGGACAGTGTTTTTAATTTATGATGGGTTTTCATTTCCATAACAAAACATTGTGGATGGTTTCGTTCTAAAAATTTGGCTGGTCAAATGAAGCAAAGCACGAAGTTATAATGGAACACAAAATAATATAATGCAGAGAAACAAATCAATAAAACAAATGAACATGAATTATGCTACAATGTTTATATTGCGTAACTGGTAAAGACTGGTGGTTAATTAGAAAAAGCATAAAGATAAAAGATGACCCAATCCTGGCTGGTTGCCCAATCAATTGATTCCAGACTGCCTCTTGTGAAGACCTGCTGCCTCATCAGATGCTGATGAAAAACTCCGCCAATCTGTTCTATATTGTTGAACATGATCTTGCCATCTAGAGCACCATCGCGAGCATCCACATACTGACATCACAATAGTTTTTCATCTTCCCTACCATGGCGGAAAAAAAATCCGTCAGTCATACTTAATTGCAAACTATTCTTACCATCACAATGCTATATAAAAGACTCATGCTCATCATTTTCACCTGGGCCACAAACAATTACTGCAAACCAAAAGACTAACTAAAAAGAGGGGGATCAGGGTGCTTACTGCATGCACACCAGAGAACTAATGACGGGAAACTATCACATATTTTGGACAGAGATAGGCCTGTATATATAGGAAAATTCTTCAGACAGAAATACTTTGATGGGTTAAATCTGCCACATAATATAAATGTGGTTCATTATATGTTTGTCGTCTTAGCAGTACATAGGATTGCACAATGAAAACATCATTGGAAAAGGTAAGACTGAAACTATAGTGATGGCCTCATCCTAGCTACCCAAACCACACTATACTATATGCTGGATTAGGCAGCAAAGATGACCCAGAAGGAATCATCAAAGGAAAACCTGAAATAGTTGTCCAGGATCCACTTGCATGCACAGTGTAGATTTCAAAATAATGAATACCTGCATGGCTTGCTATGTCTGCATGTACATACATGTTTTCTTGTATATCAGTATTAAGGTGAGAGCTAATGCATTTCTTGTCTCTACTATGCAGTAATGTATTATTCTAGATTCACTTCAATTGGGCATGTCAAGAAATTTTTATCCATGACATAATATATATACTCTTGTTTTTCATTCTTGTAGGCTGGAAATATGAACCAAGCAATGATCTAAGAAATAATAAAGATTATAAAAAGGGAATTTTACCTGTAAAATTGAATGCTTGTCATTTGTTCAGTGCTAATGTTGGTAATATGGCTGTGGCTTCACCATCAAGGACAAGAGATTTCTTATCCACAAAGCATTTTGTTGCAAACTTAACACTGCCATAAGAACCAAACGGATATGTTAAAATAAGGGAAACCTATACTCTCCATTAAAGGTGAGAGATGGTGTAACAGACATGTATCTTTTCTTGTTTTCTCTCACATGTGTTGCTTGTACTTCAGCAACAACCTCATCTTCAATATAGACGGGCAATTTAAACTTCAAAGTCTGAGCAATGTATACTGCTCCAGGCTACACATTCAGGGCAAAAAAAAGTAAATTACATGGTGGAGAGAGAGAGAGATGTCATGTAATTCAGCCAATAGGCACATGTGTGTATACTGGTGTGTACTGATATCAGAAGAAAATCTTTTTTTACCCAAATTTATAGCAACATAAAGTCATTTTGTCAGAAAAAAATTGCACCAGCACAGAAAGCTTACAAGTAGAGATACCACTGTTGTTTGCAAAACACTCTACCGGCAATCATTGTAATGAAGATAATAACAAAGGTCAAGCTAAATGCTGACGATTGAAGAGGGAAGCTAAAGAAGAGAGCTTTGATATGTGAGTCATGTAGCATGCATGCTTTAGTAAGTACTGCTTTAAGGTGAGATCCAGCACATTGTCAAAATTATAGATAAAAGAGAGTCTTGATAGACAATTTAGCTTCTTGGTCAATCATAACAAGAATGGCACAAATTATTGTTACGATGAAGTATGACTTCTTTGCTATCACTTGAATTTCTAAATCCATAATTGTTGGCAGCTCCCTCAAACCAACTAAATGGTGATGTCGATACAAGAATTCGATGTCTTCTTAAGGATCCAGCATGTAAGATGTCGCACTAAGAACCTAACATTTAGATATTGAAACCCTCTTTCACATCGTCCTGGGGGCAAAATGCAAGCTCTACCATTGTTGCAGGTTACATCACACAATTCTGTTATAAAACATGCAGATTTCCTAAACAACCAAAGCATACCATAGCCTCCAACAATTCAGGCAAAGGGGGTCAGACATTCATTATTCATTTGAGATCATTCAATGATATATAGCGAGTCTCAAATACTTCTACATTGATACAAACCAGCATTGCTTCCAATGTCACTGGCAGGACTGCAAGGCAAACAGAAAATTTAAAAATAGCAGTTGCTGAAATCTAGCTAAAGGGTGTCTATTCATCTCTTTGAAGACTTACTCTAATGATAGAAGCATAGTCAAATTTCCTGAGCCACCTCACTCTCACTGTGGTACGTAGAAGTGATATTTATTTATGATGTGATAGGAACAGAGATACAACTTAATGGGATTGTGTTCATAGGAGAGATCGGTGCATGCCACAGGTAGCAGCTTTCTCATTCGCCTTTCAGCCGATTGACGAAATTCCTCAAAGAACCTCAGTTCCTAAGCACGCATTCAACTAGAGAGAGAGAGAGAGAGAGAGAGAGAGAGAGAGAGAGAGAGAGCAATATACAAAATGGGAGGCAATGACGGATGGGAAGAGTGATGCGACGAGCATGCCGTGGACGACTCTGCCGCCATCGAAACCAGCGATTCTCCGGGCGAAATCGGCATCAAGATGGACGGGGTTGCGGTCGCCGCTCACCTCCGAGTACCGCGCCACGTCCGACTCGGAGAACCGCCTCGATTCCCTCAGTACATCGCCGACTTTGAGGAGCCGAGTCGCTTCTGGGGTCGTATAGGACGAGAATGAAGAACGGAAAAAGATGGCGAGCGGAGGAGCAGGGCGACAGAGGATTCGTTTGAGAAGAGCGGCTCCCATCGTCATCGTCATCGTCGGGAAAAGAACGAATCAGCCCGGCGATTGACAGAAGAAACGAAAGGCGTTCGACGAAAGGCTGAGGCGACGCCAAACAGTACGCAACGCGAGCCCCAAACGAACCGGGTCAGATCTGGAACTCCGGACTTGGCTATGTTTTGAGTGTTCGGTCTGATGCTGCTCTCGGGCACGGTTGGACACAGTTTTGACTGTACATGACTAATGCAACAGCCTATAACCGTAGTTTTTGGTCGCGATTTTTGTGTGCCGCAGAGAAAATTTTGATTCACATGGGAATAGAGATCCATAAGCCCATATATCCTTGGTGATTAATGTGGCTGACACTATTAGAATGGAAGGAATCCATAAGTCTATATATTCAGGCGCAAAAGATTATAGATGCTAAGGTCATCCCTATTTTCTCTTATCTAGATCATCATTGTTATTGAGTATCCTCTATTTGGAGTAGGTACTTTGCAATCTTAAGGGCTTTCTAACTAGATTAAATTTTTGCATTAGGAATTGATTAAGGATTCATATGCCATGATGTCAATATGAATGAAAGACTATTGTTATCTCTAACAATAAAGCTAACCCAGCAAAAGAAATGGTAATTGATGCATCAAAATGGACTTTTGAGCATATTCGAAGGTGAGGCAGCCATGAGTCTGGAACGGAGGGGGAAGTTTGAAGGATTTTGGGGAGCCATTGCTATGTGCTAACTCAATTCACTAGTTGAAAGAGGAGAGGACAATGTTTGATCTGGACCATCAACTTGTGTGAACCATCCGAAATAAATAATGAGTTTGGATGAGGAATTTTTTTTAATTAGGTTGGATATTGGTTGGGTATATGTGTACCTATTGGCCCTTTCAACTCGATTGAGCAAAACTTTAAAATTCAACCCCAAACCCCCAAACCCTTAGGACACTGCTAATTATGTAATGGTTATAGTCTAGTCAAGAATTTAGTCAAATGATTAAGAAGGTTGCACAATTAATACTTAAAGAATGAAAAATATTAAAAGAAGAGTGGAGAGAAAAATCATTAGAAATTTATTATATATTTTTTTCAGTTTATTTTTTCTTGTTGCTTGCTTACTTTATCTGGATGCCAAACCTAAATCTATGGTCATATTATATCTTCACTTATGAAGATATATATATATATATATATATATATATATATATATATATATATATATATATATATATATATATATATATATATATATATATTTGTGGTAGGGGTTTTCGAGAAAATGGATTGCTAGATTGGGTATATAGGGTATATATTTGCGGAAACAAATAAATTAGAAAATCACATATAAATTTATATTTTTTTTATCCTGATTAAAAATAGATTGAATATAAATTAAAAGTTTTCCAACTCAGCCCATATTTGACCTGGAGGTTAACCCAAGTTTAACTAATAAGTGCAACATTTTTAAAATCTATTGATGCATTTTATTCTAAATTTTGCACCTATGGTTAGAGTTTTAGGTGCAATAGATTTTTTAGCTAGTTATATTATTAAGTGAGATCAAGAATTTTTATTGCTTTGATATGAAATCATTTAAGCTTCAACCTTTCAAGGGATCTATGTTCTTTTTGTTTACTCAATTTGCCCTATTCAATTTCTAAGATTATAATATAAAATTTAATAAGATAATAAATAAAAATTTTGTTTACTATTGAGAAAATTAACTAGGGCAAATAGCTCAGAATAAAGATCGCAAAGGATGGAAAAGGGGAAGGGAGATGGTGTGGCAAAAATGATATAGTTAATTTAATATAGAAATCGCAACCACTTCCACCAGCAATTTAAGCTACACGCCTAGGATCATAGTAGACCAAAATAAAGTAGCAAGAAGAACAAATTTGAAGGAGGAACAAACAATCAAACTTTTACTAACTAAACAAGATTATAAAAGGATTATTAAAGGATTGATTTAGAGATATTTGATACATTAATGCTCACCTATTTCCTCCACTTACAAATGGTTGATTACAAGGATTTGTATAGATACAATATGACCCTTCATATACCTTTTATGTAAATGCATTACTATAACCCATAAGACATGGACATTAAATAAATATATAAACTCTAAGAGAGAATTACTAAGAGATATGCTCTTAGACTTCATTAATTAGTACTAATCAATACTTTGTTAAATTTGGTTTACTTTCCAACATGCTCCCTTAAACCATTTTTTTTTCATATGCCATTCTAAGCACCACTTCTAGCTTCTTAAAAAATTTGAAACTTGAGGGATGTGGAAACATGTAGCTTTTCAATTTGAAACTTGGGTCCAATGTTTTTAAATGCAATAATGCTTATGGTTGTCTCTATTGATATGAAAGGTTCATGAATATCTTCATTCTCTTGTACAAAATATTTAGTTGCATGTATGGTATCTTCACGAAGATGTACTTACCTTCCACACTGTACATGTGGCCTATCTCTTATAAAACTTTTCCAATTGTGCATGAGCTTGCTCCTCTAATTAAGAAAAGCTTCCATGCTAATCCAACCTACATCATAAAAAAAATTCCCCACTCTCCTATATAATTTTAAATCTTTTATATTTTCAAATATTTTAACTTCATGTACTTCACCATATTCATCATATGAAAGAGCTATAAAAAGGATTAAAAAACTCCATGTACACGACATCAAAGATGCCCCAAAAGGTGGCAACTTCATGTATCTTTAGATCCATGCACCAAGATCCCTTTCTTTGTAGGCCACATCCCAAAGGCACATACTTTTTATGAAAATTTTTAACTTGTTCAACTTGAGTAGTGTTTGCATTCTTATTTTCTAGAAATTGAAATCTTCTTATACTCTTCCTTGCGAATAGCTTCCAAAGTATCCCCATATTTACATTGGTGGCTCCTTAAAGCTCCTTAAAATGAATAAGGCCCCGCCACACCTTAGCCACCACTTTTGCTTAGCTTTGGCATGCATGCTACCAATTCTAGATATGGTTGGAAACAATCTCCCAAAGATCTTACCCTTAGAGATAAGCTTTCATGCAAAACTTTTGACATTGGTAGTTGGTATTGTGGAGCTTGCTTACCTCGAATTTGTTCAAATTGTTGCTAGGATCCATCCTTATCAACACGAATCTATATGTTTAGATATTCTTCTACTAATCTTCCTCTTTACAATATTACAAGCACAACTAAGCTCCCAAAGAGCTCTAATCCTATGTGGAGAGTGCAGGCACTCTTACAAGTCTAGCTGCACTCTAAGCTACATCTCCAAGATTGAGGAAGAAGAAGTACTAAAATAAAATAGCAAGAAGAACAAATTTAGAGAAAGAAAGATAACAAAGGGACTAATTTAATCAGACCTAATACACTAGTGCTCACTTGTTCCCTCCACTTATAAAACTGTGAATTACAAGGATTTATATAGATACAATGTGACACTTTCTATACCTTTTATATAAATGTGCCACTATAACATAAAAAGGCACAAACTTAAATAAATACATAAACTCTAAGAGAATTCCACTTAGAAACAGTTATGTTCTTGGACTTCATTAATTAGTACTAATTAATACTTTTTAAATTTGTTTTATTTTCAAAAAATTAAAAGCAGGAGGAGACAAGAATTTGACATTTATCCAACTTGACTAGCCATTGTAGATTTAGAAATAGATACATAAATGGAAAAAAGGGGATTGAAAAGAAGGAAGAAAAACTACCACAATCAAAATTATAGTTTGATATTTTTCAAAATAAAACATAATAATTTACATAGTTGAAGTGTGCATTCACCAAAAATCTACAACGCATGGAGCAGTCAATTAAACTAGGACATTAAGAAGTCTTCTTGCTCTTCGTAACTCATTTTATGTCACCTATGAATGAATGATGCATTTGATGACCTTAAATAGCCAATTATATAAGCACATGTCTTTATTTTTCCATTAATATTTTTATTAATTCTAATTTTAATAGAAAACCACGCTTCCATCATCTAGAAATAGTTACAAAAAGATTTTAGAAAGATTTTTAAGAGGTCTTCTTAAAATTGAGAAAGTACTGTAAGTGCAAACATATTGGCATATTGCTATGATCATTCGTAGAGTTAAAACAATCCTTCTATTATATATAATGAGTATAATTTGATATTGTTATAAATAAAGATTAAAGCTTTAATTAAATCGTGTATGGGTGAAAAAATTTAAATTGTTTGCACATCAAGTATAGTATATGAGAAAAAATAGAAAAATAATGTCTGATAAAATAAAGTTGGAAGTTAACTATTTGAATATGAAATTTTGGATCCCCAAATTACCATGGGATATGAGTGGGAAAAGATCAAATTTTAGCTGCATGAGATGAAGGTATACTATAAGTTAATGTGAAAGTGCAAATACATCATAGGATTTAGTTTGAATATTTGAATGCAGCCAAATCTGAAAGGAGAAGGTTAGATTGGCTATATGTGGTTCAATTAAATAATTTTGAAAAACTTATCCCAAAAAAGTTTCACATCACATGCTGTCTAAAATAACAAACAAATGATCAGAGCAGAAAGAAGTAAATGTGTCAAACTTATTGAAATATGTTTTCCCAAAATAATAAAAATAACCCACATGAATATATATGAATTCATGAAATCTCAAAACTATTACAAAAAGAGAGTTCCTTTTGAGCACCTATAATTAAAAAATTAAAAAAAATATATCCTCAGCTATGTCAATGCATTCTCTTGTTGTTCTTAGCCTGCTTATATAATTAGATCACCAACCACCCTAAAAAGATCTAGAAAGCATGAGGAGAGTTGCAAATAGGTTGGGACAATCCATGATCTGACCAAATCTCAATCTATTTAGACTTGATTTGAACCATATTTGAAGACTCGTGGATTGGGTTGAGTTCAAGAATTGGATCCGATCCAAGTCTCAATCTTACATATATATATATATATATATATATATATTTAACTCGATCTAATCTGACCTAGTGGCAGTTGCAGAAGCAAAGGTTAAGCGGAAAGCAAAGAAACTAGCTGGGGCTTCTCACTTGATGCTTAAGGAAGAGTTATATGATAATGCTCCAACTGAACAACATGGTGGCCAGTCTCCAGCTGTAGGCTCTAAGTTGAAGTTGATTGGCAAAAAACAAATGGCTATTGAGGGGTTTAAAGCACAGAGTGAAATGGTCATTGAGAGCCTTGATCAACTGATCACTGCTTGGGAAGACCGGAAAGAATCTGTTATTATTGAGGGTGTTCACTTAAGTCTCAATTTCATGGTGAGTACGTATGGAAGAATAATGCCTTATTCTGTTTCCTTCTTCACATTTATCTCTTTGTGAGGACAAAATTCGTGACGGTTGAGTAGTTCTACAGTCTATACAATGCATCTAAGACAAATCATATATTCTAAACTCAGGTCATTAGTACGCTATCAAAGTTGATTAATCATATTCATGTTGAATTATATTTTGTGTTCAATTTCTTTTCAACTTGATGGATATGGTCGAAAGTTTCCTTCCATGTATTCTAAGAAATATGACCTATTTACTATATAGGTTTTATTTTTATTTTTAAATTTTCTAATTGTTTCTCTAATTCTCATCTGCTAGATGGGACTAATGAAGAAGCATCCTTCGATAATACCATTCATGATCTATATAGCAAATGAGGACAAACACATGGAGAGGTTTGCTATACGTTCAAAATACATGACATTGGACCCTGAAAAGAACAAATATGTTAAGTATTTTCAGAATATCAGAATAATCCAGGAGTATCTGTGCAATCGGGCTGATAAACATGGAGTGCCCAAAATAAATAATACAAATGTTGACCAGAGTGTGGCGACAATTCATGCCACTGTCTTCAGCTGCCTACGGAGGCGTGAGGCCGGAGAGCAGCTATATGATCTTACGACAAACACAGTGCCTATGATAGATGAAGAGTATCGAAACCAGTGTGCTGCTAACTCACTGGGTTCCAAAGGAATGTTTCAATTGATCCAGAGGAAAGGGTCCCCAAGACATCTGATGGCTCTTATCAATAAAGATGGCTCTGTTGCTAAGTCTTGGCTTGGCAATGGTAAAGGAAAACTCTTCTCTAACCAGGACAGTGAGAAGTGTGGAGAAGGTCCTGTATATGGTCTCTTACAGATAGGGAAGTCAGAGCCAGTTAATCTTCAATTTGGTAATTTTGGGATCAGTGGTTGGCCTAATGATATTGGGAGCACCAGTCAGACTGCAAGCATTAGTGACTCTGGGGCTGATGGTACTGACACTGGTAGCAGATATTTTTCCTCCTGTTGCGGCTCTCCAAGGTCATCAGGACCTGCCAAAGAGGTATGTTATATTTTTAATCTTCTAATATCATGATCTTTTTGCATGTCTTCTGATCCTTCAATTGATCCCATTTGAAAATTAGATTGTTGAGCTGGGCAATATATTTCCATCTTTCTAGCAAAAGTACCAGTTTTGCAGAAGATGGAGGTGTGGACTAATGGTTTTACATCGCATCTTTCTTGAGTCTCAGGAGTTGAATAAGGAATAAGAATACACCTAAGCTAACCTGAACATCTACTTAAGTTGAACTTCTTGGATCCGTAAAACTCAGAAATGAGTTGTTTCATTGTCTATTGCTTCTCACCCTTGTTGCTAATTTTCATATTGCTTTCCAGTCCCCAAGTTTTGGTTTACCTTTTTCTGTAGTTGGGATAATTTTCAGCATTTCTATAGGCTTGGATTGCTAGTACGTAGTACTTTCCATGTTGTGTGACATTTGAAATTTGACATGTTTTCGTGATGCAATGTTTGCTATTTGCTGCCTGGCCTTTTACCAGGAAAATATTACATTATTATTATTTTGGGTTCTGTTGACTTAATTTTTCTTGCACAATCTAACCAACAGCCTCACAGTGCAATTTACTACACAAGCATTTTTCACCTGAGTGACTTCATCACCTAGATCCACGGTGATGTGACCACTAATGTTAACCTAATTGTCTCTTTAGATATCTTGACAAATTTTGGCAGTTGGGTGCCCCCCCAAAAAATACTTTCTTTTATTCATTGTGCAAATAAATGATGTGCTTAGGATGGCACATGCATTCTAGCTTTTGTAGCTTGAAATATGGTATTGTAGAAGTTTAACTGTCTCCTTAAAAGATTTTACTGATTCTACATCTGTAGCTTTATGAAGATATATCAAAATATAAAACAGCATCTAGTGTGTTTGGTCTTTACTATTTTATTCTAATGAAATTTGACACATTCTCTTGTTCTTAGATTGTTGCATTAATTGATAAAAGGAATAAGTGAAGGTATACCGAATCGGGCCAAACCGTCTAGTTCACCCTGTACCAAACTAAATTGGTGGGGAATTAGGTCGGTGATGCGTTCGCAAAAATGCTTTCACGAAACTAATCTCCCAAGTGCAGGAGAATCGCACAAGCAGTAAAACTCGGGAGTCCGAGGTCGATTCCTCAAGGAGCGGTCTATGAATTATTAGTTTAATTTCAGATGTGATTTCAGATGGTTTTTAGAAGTTTAGAAAAACTAAACTCGGCGATTTCTTGATTAAGGATTAATTTGATAGAATAGTTCTAATCATGGAGTATATAATCTGAAAACATGAATTCAACATCCAAGTATTTATCGTGCCGGTTACGTTTACGACAAATCAAACATCGAAACAATCCATGCATCAATATATATAAACCATACAAGATCTATCTAATAAATAAATATGCAAGAATCCAAAACATACCAATGGATATAAATCAATTAGAATAAAAATTGAGAGTGTACTTGAAGAAAGCAACATGACAAAGGTTCATCCATCACCATTTGCTAAAGGAGTTAGCCTCCCATTACAAACATCACCTCCTCTTTTCTTTCTTTTTTTTCTTTTTCTTTTCAGAAACAGGGCATATCCTGTTTCCCTTTCTTTCTTCCCTTCTCTCTTTTGAAAACAGAGTCTCCTCTGTTTTTGAATGGGAACCAAAACAGCATGAGAGAGAGAGAGGAAGCCCCCCTCCTGGCTTGCTAACCCCTCCTATTTATTCAAGGAAATCCTCTCCAAATTTCAAATAATCTTCCAAGCAAATCAAAACGGACGCTGGAATCTGGGATGCGGATGGTGCCGAGATGCTCACGAACGTTGGAATGGAGGAGGAAGCGGGCGCTGATCACAGGACCTGCAGGAGGAGCGGATGGCCGGGAAGAAGCTGGGATGCGGATCCAGAAGCAATGGACGCTGATCTCGGCTGGGAGGAAGGCTGAGAAGCGGATTGAGGTTGTGAATGGCTGGGAGGTGAAACGGAATCAGTGGAGGAGGCGAACAGCTGGGAGGTGATCGCGAGATGATCACGGAAGATTGCTCGCGGGAGAAGAAGCTCGGACGCCGTGGATCTGAGACTCCGGAAGATCGCTGATGCTGGGGGGTCCGATGCGGGTCCGGAAGAAGAGCTGGGAGGCGGGAGATGGTAATGGATGATGCGTGGGATCCTGAGATCTGGGAGGTGATCGCGGGATGCTAGGGGGTCTGATGCGGGTCCGGAAGAAGAGCTGAGAGGCGCAGATGATAATGGATGAGAGCTGCGGCAGGATCTTTGGCATGTGTCATGGCAAGAAAGCTGGGAGGCGCAGATGAGTGTTGGGAGATTGCACGCGGGAGTGCCAGGATCGTAGATGTTCCATTGTGCATTCCATATGGATGGTCGCCAGGTGTCGCTCCAATATTGTCAGGCTTGGCTGCTGCCCATAATTGTGAGCTTGATAAATGATGGGTTCGACTAGGCCATGGCAAGATCGGGTGCGCACAGCTTGGGCTATATATCTTCCTGAACCAAATCTGTATCAAATAAGCATTTTATCTCTGATTTACGATAAACTATACGAAACAAAAATATAATATTAACTCGGCGATATTATCATCATCTGTTAACAATAAGACTAATTTAAGTGGTATGTAGATCACACTTTTGTGCTTTCATCAGTCGGTTTTGCCCTAAATTTCGAAATTCTTCCTGAACCGTTCTAAACCGCTTTGACCCACCCGGTTTGGTTCACACTGGTTTGAACCGGTTCTGCCCTCCCTATCTTTTTAAAAAGCTTGAATCATGGTCTATTGAATCGGGATAAACCACCCGATTCACCCCATACTAAACCGGTACCGTATTGAACCGATAGCCCACCAGCATTGATCCCGGTACCGGTTTGGCAGACCTTCAATAAACAATTACTTTCTTGACAAAACTATCAAGTGAAACATTTATGTTCTAATGGAAGATTTTCTTGCTATCTAGCTTATATTCAGCATATTTTTTATCACTGTGGCTGCTTCTCTTTTTTCCTTACGGCATGTTGATTCTTCTCTCTTATCATTTAGCTAACTGACCTAGCTCTTGTTTTATCTAGGTCAAGGAGGAATTATCAGCGTCTGTTAGTGAAGAAGCTGACGATCCACTTGATGTGGATAGCAGTGAGGATGAAAGTGATATTGATGACAAGGAGATCCCTGAAGAGGTAAGAAGGCAATAAATTCTGATAAAAGGATGCTGCAAAGTATCATAAACTTATCAATGATAGTTTCACAACATGAAATCAATCCTTGGTGTTAAACGAACTGTTGTATTTGATTTAAAAATGACATTTTCATCAAACAAGGACCTGAGATGGTACTTGAGGCTATTGCAGTAGAGGTTAAAAGTGCCTACCTGTAGTGGATGATACTGTACCGACCTACTATTGTACTAGTACAATACATGTGCTCGATATGCTTCAGTACTGATATGTGGTTTGGGTGTTATGCCAGCATCAACAACATACCTTGTGTTGATATCAAGATTATGTAAACCAGTTTTAGGAGTTGTATCAGTTAGGAATCGGGTTGGTACTATACTATACTGTACTAATAAGTGCCGGTCAATGAGAAATGAGAGGAGAAAGGCATCAGGATGGGACCGGTTCCAGCATTGTTGCAAACTAAGACTAGGAATTGTCCCAATTCCACACTAATTCGGTTCAGTATGCTCCAAACCAGGCAGTTCAGCATGGCTCCACCTGCCTTGCGGTATGGGGGTATACCATACTATACCACACCCAATAGTACCGGTATGGGGCCCATGTCGAGACCAAACATCAATTACAATTCCTTCATAATTTATCTGATATTTAGACAATGCAATTTGAGGCATGTCAGGAAGCAAGTTGTCAAAGAGCAACAAGCATAGATTTTTCAAGGCAGCTAGATTTTTGTAAAATCCAATTGTGGTATAGAAAAGTTTAAAGATAAAATATATTGACTTTATACATTGAAGTTAGTCATGCTGTTCTTAATATCAGGAGAATCTATACAAAGATATTATGAAGTCATCACAAAGTTATACTTACAATTCATTTGGTATTCTAGCTGCAATAATGTTGTGTGCTTAGTGATGACTTTTTCCCTTTCTGAAGTCTCATAAGCTAAAGCTACTCTGTAAATTGAGTAGGAGTTGGCTACTGCTGATTTGGTTTCATCTTGTTGCTAGGAGTCGGAATGATTTTTTCATCCAAGCTATTCTGATTGCTCAAAAATCAGTTATTCATGTTTTTCCTTGTGCCTTAGCCAGTGACCTAGCTAGATTAGTTTCAGGTTGAGAATGACTTACAAATAAACCCTGTTTTACTCTTTGTTTTCTTACAAGATTTACTGTGAAGTGGCAAGTAGGGGCGTAAGAATCTGCCTTTGCTTATTCTGTCTTTCAGATGGCAGGCTCTGTTGATGAGGAGTTGACCAAGTCTGATGAGGAGTTTGACGACTTGGCCATGCGAGATGTGCAAGAAAACGGTTACTGGTCCGATGAGGAGGAGGAACCAAATTGTGTAAACAAACCAACTGCTGAGAACAAACTGACTGAAACTTGTTCAGAAATGATTGCTGGAGATGATCTGGTGAAGTCTTAAATAAACGTGGATCTCTTTCTAAAAATAAGTGAGCATCTATCTGATATGATGAACACACTTTTTATTTTTCTTAGAAAATGCAGGGATGCATGGAAGCAAGAAGGAAGAAGCATTCACAGTGATTCATTGAGATCCCGCAGTCATTCACAATACATTGAAGCCTGAGGCAAGTCTTGGTCATTATCTAGTGGGTATATCCTTTCAGGGGCATAGCCTGCTGTGAGTTTTGCAGAGTAAGATTTGAATGCCGTGTCCTTGTTTTTTCTTTGCTTGATAACATTGATGGCTTACTAAAATTTCTTTGATTCTTATACTATTCCGCTGTTTTGGATGTTTCTGTCTCCACTGATTTCTTCTTGGCATTTCGCAGGGAGGATAACCTGCTCCTTTTAAGATGAGGACACTCAATTTTCTTTGGGATCAATCAAAGGGACTGTTGGCTTAAACTTAAAGAAGATTCTGGGAATGTTGCTTGTCTGGGCCGGTACCAGTCCAGTAGGGAATGTAACAGAGATGCCATCACTCAGTGAACTTCTCGGTCCCTTAATTACATGATGAATCATTAACAGGTCTTGATGTCCCTGAAATTGAAGTGTCAAGGGCTATTGCAGTTTGGCTGCATCTGGATATAACCCCACGATCTTGATCGAGCCCATGGATGAAAGCATGTTCTTTTATGTAATTTTGGAAGGAGAAACACCTATCACAGTGACCAGAAAATTGAAATCCCTAAGGCCTGCAGTTCTTTGGAAGCAAGATCCTTGGCGTTTGGCTTGTTTACCAGTTGGGAAGGTGCTAGGCATCGCCATCTTTCTAAATTCTTAACGTGGTGCTCGAGATAGGTGCATAGGTAGTTTGTTTCCTTAATATAAAGGTTATTTGGTTACCCATGAGAAATTTGTTTGACTTGCTTTGTTTATTGGATGCATTGCCTTTTGGCCATTTTTTCTCAATAAAAATAAAATTTAAACGGCTTGGTAGTTAATCACGATCATGTCATTAGTTTTTAACGAGTATCTAAGTACTTTTGCATATTTTAGGTTGTTTCTTCAGTCTGTTGAGGTAGTGAAAAGAATCGTTATAGAATGCAACAGAGAAGCCAACTGGCTGCAGTTCAGCTTGTTGGCACTCTTCCTACGGGGGAGTGTACTAGGTTTCCAAACCTGGTTGTTATGTTCCCACTATATTTCTTAAAAACATGAGAAAAACAAAGGAAGAGATTGTAGCTTTTCCTTTGAGTAGAAGTAAGACATTAAAGCTTTCTTTGCTTCTGTCGAACTGAATAATTCCGGGAAATTCTTAAGATCTTATTCTCTCAAAGTCACTTACATTGAAGGGGAAGAGTTTTGTTTTTGGATCCTTTGCAGTCATATACCGGAACTGGTGAGTGCCAGTCTCTCGTTACCTGTTATCTTTGAATCATGCACATCTCTCACCATGCAATTTCTTTGAATCGGGCATCCTCCATTGGCTGTTTAATATTAGCAGCTTTGTTCACCTTGATCTCCACGGATGTGAATTCCATGGCAGGTTGCCTGTTGCTTTGCATATGTTGACAAATCTCAACCATTTGGAGTATTTAGATTTATCTGAAAATCGAATTAGTGGTCAAGTTCCAGAAAATTCAGGAATCTTAGCTGCTTGCGGCACTAAGCATTGACTGCGAATCAAATCAAATTACTGGAGAAAATCTAGTAGCCATGGGAAATCACAGCCACTTGGAATTCTTGGATTTGAGTTCTAATAAAATTAACGAAGAGATACCAAAAGGCATGGGAAACCTCCTCAACTTAGTGGAATTGCATTTGTACATTCCAGGAAGCACTTCGAGTGCAATGCAACTGTCGGATTCTGGAGCCAGACTTCCTTCTGTGTAGGAAGAGAGTACAGTCAGCGGGCACCTGCTCCTTGCTCATACATCTGGAGGGAATCCCAAAACAGGGTAGAGCTATTGCTTTTTTTTCTCTCTCTCTTCCTTGCCATTGATTAAAAAAAGGTTATTAAAATCCTTCCAGATAAAATCGAAAGAAGAGGCAGTCGCATCTGCAGGCCATCCACATGCTCTCGGCTACTCGACTTTAAAGCTAGTCTTTATGGGACCATGTCCAACCACCACCCCAGACTTCTAATTCAGGTCAGTTTATCTGCAGCTAGATTTCCGGATGCCGAAATAACCCGTGTTTGGTAACAGTTGGTGATCAGCTGAGAAGAATGGGAAAATAGCAGAGAAGCAAAGTCGAGCATATTTTGGCAGTGATGAACAAAGGAAGAGAGCAGTAAGTTCACAGATACCGAGCAAAGACTTTGTTTTATGTACTCGAGCATCTGTGCTGCATGGCATTTGTAGAGATTGCCTGTACAACATAACAGCAAACATGTTCTCTATCCTGCAACTCTCACTGATTATGGTGCCTTAATTGACAACACATGGTGAATGCACAAATCTGGCTTCAATTTTTGCTGTCAGCTTTCAAACCTGCAAATACTGGGGTGCTTTTAAGTGCATCATTAAATTTTGTCGAATCTAAATAATGTTGGTCATCTTCTCATTGTGCAAAGGAATTACAATTGCAATCATACAACTAAAACACAATAAGCTTAAAAGAAACCTCTGTAGTTCAGTGTTTTTTGTTTTCTTTCTCCAATTCATCAGTTTCTGAGAGTCCTATTGAGAACACTGCAGAAAATACCTTACTAAAAACTAATACCAGATCAAAACATCTGAGATACACCAGTATTCACAATAGGTCACCATACTCTGCCATGCTTTAAGAGTTTTAGAGGACTAACATGTTCCAATAATTTCATCCATATTATCAAGTGCATGCAAAACCTTCTTTTTGAGACTGCATTTTTCTAGCATCATTGGTTATGATTCAGCAGCACCTAGCTTCATCCTGTGACAAAAGTTGCATATTTGATGAGATATTTGGAAAATGCAGCAGGGGGAGCTCGTCTGGTTCATAACAGGCACATATAAAAACTTCACTTTCTCAGTTCAACCTTCCTCCCAGTCGATATCATCTTCATCATCACTGGATGCATTAGCTTCAACATTTAGATCAGCCAGTTTATATGTTCCGCCCGTATTGCCTGTAATCATTCAAACATGGTTCATGTCATTTACCCGACATGCTTTAGAAGATTCTGATACACTACAAGCATCTATTTAGCAAAAAATGTAACATCTAAAGAAATGTGGGTATCAACATCTTAAAATACAAAGAGAATACATTTATAGCCTTACTCAAAAGAAAAGAAAGAAAAAAAAGAGGAGGAATTAAAATCGGTCACTATTGGGTGATTTGTCATGATGCTGCCTCCTGGATAAGGAAAACAATGCTCCCACACAATCGCACAAAAAACTACCTAAGCCCAAGAAAATGTAGGACTTTTGGATGCTCATGAAGGAATTTGGTTCAATAGCATTCATAACATTGGCTTGGTTGGCCAGCAGCAAATCAAATGGTGCTGAGTCCTGTTCATACAATGCCAATGCTCTCTACTGAAACTGACAGGGACAAGTAGAACTAGATGTAGCAGCCAGACAGAAGAGAGAAAGAAGGGATATGAACAACCAAGGAAACAAATTAGAAAATAAAGACAGAATGGTCAGATTTCTCAGAGAATTTATATCCTCAAAACACCGAACAGATCACTTACAGGGAAACTATACTTGAATATATAAACAATCACTCTTCATTACTTGTCAGCACATGGACGTCAAAGCCCAAGATTCATATATAATGCCATAAACAATGTCCCTCAATGATTTTGAGTATATCAGCCAATGATCTTCTGATTGATACAAAAAGTAACCACTCCTTTCTATCGACTTCTGGATTAAGGGTCAGTCCACTTCAAAATGCTTCCTATTCTTTAGCCAAAGAATTGTTGATTCATTGACAAGATACACTTTAAGAAACCTTTGCTCATAACTTCATCTAACAACATTACTTGGCCGCATAAATTTACACTGCAAAAGTCATGGCTCAACACTCTTCTTCCAAACAGTAATCTGATCATAGATGCACTGAATGCAGTGACCTTTTGCAAAGAGCTATATCATTGTGCTTGGGATGACAATTCAAATACAGCTTTGATTGCAACTGCACTCAATTGGAAGTTAGGAGTTCTTCCCATTGTCTACCTTGGCCTTCCTCTCTCCAGCTCCAGATGCATAATCAGACTAGCAGATTTTGGTCAAAATGTGCAACCAGATGCATGCTAGCTGGAAGAACCTCTCCTTCAAAGGAAGATGAATCTTGGTGAATTCAGTGGACTCCAATTTACTGACTTGTCCATTTTTAAACTACCAGCCTGGGTCATTCAAAGAATTTGCCAAGCATTCCTATGGAAATGTACTTGCTATTAGTGGGTTCTCATGTCTGGTTAATTGGGGTATGGTATGCAAGTCCAAGGAGGGCGGAGGACTAGGATTCAAGGATTTAAAAGAGATGAATCAAGCTCTTTTAGGTAAATGGTGTAGAAGGTTCTACTCTCCTGGTAGTTCCTTTGGAAATCCCTGATCAGAAGCCAATTTGGTCCACAATTGAGAAAAGAAGACACTCCAACTCCCTGTCTGGAAAGACATTTGCTCAATTCTAGACACCTTTGGTGTGGTTATTTCTTTTGCCATAGGAGGAGGCTGCACAATCAGATTCTGGGTGGATGACTGGTTGGTTAATATTCCAAACTTCTCTTTCTCCCTATGTCATATACCACTGCTTTAGAAAAGAATCTCACAGTTCAATCCCAATGGAGCAGGCACAGAACAACCTGAAATATTCCTCCGATAAGACCACTCATGCAGAACATGAAGAATGGATTGAACCTGATAATCTACTTCCCTTAGTTCAGCTAGGCAAGGGACTGAACCTACTGAAGTGGAAGTTGAGCAATTGCCTCACCTACCCAGTTAAATCTTTTTACTCTTAAAATTGGACTACTCAGTCTTTTCCTCTCAGATCTCTGGAAGTTGGTAGCGTTGGAAAACATGTGGATTCCTACATGGCTTGCAACTAAAAACAAGCTGAATACCAGGGAAATACTTTATATATATATATATATATATATATATATATATATATATATGGCATATTAGCAACAAATGCACTTTGAAATTGCCCATTCAAAACATTTTCGCACCTCTTCCCGAAACAAAATTGGAGCCTTGTCAAGTCCTCAAGTTTAAAGGACGCCCTGCCAGTTTGACGTCTCTTTGGACTATCTGGAGGGAGAAAAGAGTTGAAAACCCATTGTAACCAGAACAGGACCAGCTCATTCTAGCTGTATACTGGAGAATTTGGAAAGACAGGAACACATGAATTTTCCTCCGAGAAGCCTCCTCAATTGTCTTCAAAGTCTGTCTTAGCTCTTCCTGTGGACCTGACCTTACTTTCCTATCCTTAAGCCAGGAGGTCATTTTCAAGAGTGAGGGAATTGCTTAGTGATCTTGCCACCTCAAATTTGCAGTTTTCCTGTTTTTTTTTTCCTGCCTAGCTTTTTAGTCTGATCCCCTCAAGGGCTGCAAACAGATGGGTTGGACTGGGAAATGCTTGACCTTAACCCAACCTAGTCACATTACAAGTCTTGATTTTCTTAACCCAAACCCACACCATTGGTTGATTGGATCATGTCAGATCAGGTTGTGCCCATGAAAAAATTGGACCCAATAGGGCACTCGAGTAGGGTCAGGATCAAGCATGACCCAGACAGAACCCAAGTTTTCATGTTTGGGTTGGGACCAAGTCGAGTCAGATCTACATTTTGGGTCAAGCATTTAACAATCTTTTTAAAATAAAAAATATACTAATTGGTATTGAAATAATGATCACAAGAAATCTCCAAATACAACTAAAGAGATGCCAACAAAAATATGAATTTTTATTCAAGTAATTTTTTTAAAATTTATCCAAGAAAATGACAATTCTTAACATACAAGTTCATAAACTACAATTTTAAAGATTTGATAATTGATAGACTTGAGAAAATTGTAAATAGGAATCCAGCAAAAATCCAAGTGAGAGGAGGTGAGAGAAGGTAGGGTCAATGGCGTAAAAGGAGAGGGATTAGTTAGGTAAGGTTCATTTGACGAATTTTGAGAAAGGCATTTGGAAAGAAAGAGGGGAGCTGTTTCATATGATTTAGGTTTCGAATCAGGCTGGCTCTTGTCCAGGATGGATCAAGTATATATTTTGTTGACCCAAATAGGCTTGAATGATTTACCAACCAAGACAGGTTAGTTAGGTTGAGTTAAAAATTGCAAAACCCGGTCCATGTACTCCCGACCCAAGCTACAATCTTAAAAAAAAAAAAAGACTAGGTCTAATCAAGCCAGAAGGTCATAGGTCGATCTAGCCAATTTGTAACCATTTTCTCCTCTCTCTCTCTCTCTCTCTCTCTCCCCCTCCCTCCCTCCCTCCCTCCCTCCTCATGTATCTTCTTTAGTTTGCCCTCTTTTGCAACTTTATTTAATTTTTAGTACATGATTGGGACAAAGCTCCATTTCAATCAAAAAAAGGAAAAAAAAGATGCAATGACCTTTATTGGTCACCTATCTTTAAGACAACCTTCCTAACAAAAGAAACTCTTCAGTTCATAAAAAGCCATTTTTGCTTGTATAGGATAAATTGTCCTAGAGAGTGAAAAAAATACATACCACACTAAAGATGAGGCTTCCTTACAAGCACACATTAATTGAGAAGGGAAGATATTAGCATGTCTAGAATATTATGTTGTAAAGAATTAGCTAGCTCCATATTCGCATATATTTTTGGTGGATGTTAAAAATGTCTTATTTATAGATCAAACAACCCATGACAATAAGAAAACTACAAAAAAAACTGCTTGCTAGATTAATTTTCCTGAGCACTACCTTAAGGCATAAAAACTAAAAGAAAAGACCAAAAGTTTATCAATATGATGATTAGTATTGCAAGTTGAGACCAGCCACATGGGAGCATTATTCATCTCAATCACAGCCAGTTGGCACTTATGACACTTGAGCCCAGCACAACCAAGGAATCCCTCTTGAGAAGTGTTTGCTCATAAGTAGAAAAAAAAACATATTTTCTTCCCTAATTTTTGGGCATGGTACTCAAGTAAAACATGGAGCTGATGGCATCTCGAGGAAGACCTCAGAATCCAGCAACTGCATTCTAGACTCCAGGGCTTTCCCATTATATATAAGAGAGATGGTTTAGGTCATAGAACCACATGCATATATTCTACCCATTAGATTCAATCACCCACCTCCTCATGAAATACAGTCATAAACACGATCAGCATATGCCACTTACACATCAATGTTGATACCATGAATGCAGCCTATTAGCTCAAACACATTTAGAACAGCTTCTGCAATGTTTATGGTAGTGACATGTATCTGTATTATAGTCTGTATTACTGCTCCGTACCGCTCAGTACGGGGCATACCGTACCATATCAGGAGAAAATCAGTACGAAACTTAACTTCAAGTCGATACAAACCCCATACCGTCCCGTACTGAGGTATTCCAAGGCGTACCTATGTGCGTACTGGCACATACTGAGGCTTACCGACCTGTATCGAGGATACTAAGACGAAAATTGAGAAAAATGGTTAGATAGCTATTTCAGTACAGAGGCATACCATACCATACCATACGGAACTGATAAGGTACCGATATGGTACCTGGTACCGAGATTACGGATCTTGATCTGTATGCAGATTTTTTAAGAGTTTTATGAGTCATAGGAGTGTAGAAGACTAGGACACCACCAACATACTAAACATACAATATCCACATATTTTTGGGGTGGTAATATCATCCAACCTTTGACATTCAACATGCGGAGGAGAGAAGAACATAGATGATGCTTGTCTCTATTTTGTTTCCTATAGTTGACAAAGCAATTTCACAATATTAGCTAACATTGTTATAGAATCTAAAACTCTAGTTATGGCTTATAGTATTTCATTTTGTAGTATTTTACTAAGAACTACATTTTACTTCGTATTAGTTTGTAGCTTTGACGTATTAAATATAGTGTATTCAAAATCTACATAACCTATTCATATTCTCCCTGCACCAGTATTCTAAAACCCAGTCAACTTGCCTGAGTCAACCTGGTTGACTTGCCACCCAAGATGCATAGCAGGTTGGCTTCGTACAAACCAATTCAAATTGTTGACATATGGTTAAACTACTAAAACCACCCAGGTCAAGTGGCTCAAATCTGCACGGATTGATAATACCATGGTCTGCCGAACCGGCCGGCTCGGCTCGATACAGACCGGTCCAACCTAGAACCGGTACCCAGACAGCGTGGATACCGGTTCCAGCTGTTCAGATACCGGTTCCAGCTGTTTTCGGGCTGGTACCGACCGGTACGCATGTGTACCAGCTGCATACCGGTCTCGTACCGGTCCATACCGGCCGGTTCGCACTGGTACCATTTTTTTTTGGTTAAACCACAGCGCGCGCGTGCTGTGGTGTGAGAGTGCATAGCCCTTTTGCGGCGCGCTTTCACGGCGTGCGGGCGCAATTCCCCATGCTGGGAATCGCCCCGCACGCGCGGTGCAGGCCAGCTCATCCGCGTGAATGCCACAGAGTGGCATTGAATGCCATTCTGTGGCCAGCTCTGCCGCATCCGCGCGCGGACGCGGACGTGGCAGAAAAATATTTTTTTTTGTGTCACGTCCATGCGCGGACACGGACGCAAACCAAAAAAAAATTTTTTCCGCGCGCGTCTGTGAACCAAAAAAAAATATATCTATAAACAAAGACCGGTTCGTACCGAAACGGTTCTCGAACCATTCCGATAGGCGACCGGTACGCCTATCGATACCAGTTCAGTGTACCTTGAATAATACTAATAGACTTATTTAAAAAAAAAACATTCAGTAATGCCCTAATCTTCTCCTCACCCATTGCTTCCACTGGGGGGAGGCTAATTCACAGTATCCTCTCCATATCCCTTCTTCTCTTCTCTATCCCCTTTTCATTTCTCTGCTTCCAAGAGGCCAATAGGATTTTCCTCACTTTCATATTTGGAATGGAGGGAAATTCTTTTTTCTTTTCTCTCCCTCTTTCAGTACAGTACAAGGATGGCAGTTGACGGATGGCTCTAAGACCTCTAGATGCTTATAGGCTTCCAACTTGAGGTAGTGGGCCAACAAGACATGGGTGGATAGAAGAGTTTTGAGAATCGGAGTTCTAGGTGGGATGGATGAGATGTGAGAAGTGGGAAAAGGCTAGGGATCAAGGAATTTAAAAAAAAAAAAAAATAGTTGGTTCAACTTGCAGTTGTCCCAAGGTTAAATCAATAACCCATGGTTTGGCCACCTTTAAAGTTCAGGCCAGGTCAATGGGCTTAATTCATTGCACTAACATTTCACTCTTTAATTTTTCAAACAAGGCTCATGTACTTAAACCCATTAAAGCATTATGTTCTTTGTGAATATCAAAGTCTCTAGGTGCAAAACTAAATTTTGTAAGAGCATCATGCACAACACTAAAATCTGATTGAACAATACATCAATATCAAGAGGAAAATATAAGCAAGACCAAGGTCTGTTATGCCAGAACCAGAGCCCAGATCGGTTGCCCGGCAGCACGGGTCGATACACCCCCATACCATTCCGTGCCAGGCCCATACTGACACAGTAGAGGAGGCGAGACAGAGGGAGAATAGGAAAGAGAAAGAGAGAGAGAGAAGGGGGAGAGAGGGAGGGAAAGAGAAAGAGGGTGGCAGTGGCCGGCAGAGGGGTGGCGAAGAGCCAACAGAGGCCCGTGAGCGCGCAGAGGGCGGGCTCCGCTCTTTCTTCCTCTCCCTCTCCTCCCTTCCCCACTCTCTCTCTATCTTTTCCTCTTATCCCCCCTCTGCGAGCTCGCCGGCCTCTGTCGGCCCTCCGCCAGCCTCCGATCTTCCTTCCTCCCCCTCTCCCTCCCTCCATCGTTCACTCTTTTCCTCTCTTTCTTTCTCCTTCTCCCCCTCTGTTGGATGCTTTTCGTTTTGGTTGCCGAAACCGTTCCGGTCCGTCATCAGTACGGCTCGGTACTCTCCGAACTACCTGTTTCGGGACAGTTCCGCCAACCTTAAGCAAGACCCTAATTGTTAGAATTCAATGATCCAAACCTTATGAATCAAGATAGACCTAAGCAATCTGGGTCTCATCCCTGAATTTGAATATAATAGAATTATAAGTTCTAGGCCTGTATTTTGGTTTATATAATCTTAGAATCATAAGGTCCAACTTGATCATCTCATATACATATTAAACAATGTGGAGGTCCATCTTCAATAATTCAATTGATTCTATGGATTCTAGAATTATTTATCCATCGTTAATATTTCTTCAGCACATATGTTAGCATATTTACTAGGGTTTATAACTTCCGATCTGTAAAGGGAAAAAATTGAAGTCTGAGATAAACTTCACGTTTTCAGAATCATGTGTTAAAATGATTCGTATACCCTTAACAAAGAAAAATTGAATTAATAAAATTGGAGAAATAGTATAAAAAATCTTGAAAATGGATGTCTGATTCATTAAACATGATATCTATGGGTTTATGATTTTGGATACTAGATTCTTATAGTATGGCCTTTTATTGTTTTATTTATCTACATTACAAATGACCCATTTTCAATCTTTTTCATGTTTCTTTTATATTCTTAAAATATTTTAAGTAATTGAAAAGAAACTTATGATCCATAACTTAATCCATGATCCAATCTGATTTGAATCCATTTACAATGTATGACCCGATCTCAATCCTGACAACATTGAGCAAGACCCCTTGCCACAACAATCTTAGACATTTAGCACATCGATAAGATTCTCAAAAAGTCATAAATGGGTTCTAATTGAGCCAAACAACAGTTGATCTAGTGAGTGACTAACTGCGCACTACTCAATGTGATGCAGAAAGTTGAAACATCTAATATATGCAGGTATATGTGTAAATATATCTCTGACTATATAAATTCATGCAATCATCAAAGATTTTGGTAAAGCAAGATACATTCCAAAGAGATTAATAGCAAACAGAATAGACCTGCAGGTGGAGACTCTTCCCATTCAACATCATCATTTTCATCATCCTCCCGTTTTGCTTTCATACCAACTCGACGCTCAGCATGGACTTCAGAGTCCCCATTTGAAAAGTCAGATTTGGATGCCCTGCTTGTTTCAGATTCTTGTTGCATTTTCTTCAATGCGTCTTCTTGTTCTTTCTGCCTTTTTACCAAAGCCTCATAGTAGGCCTTAAGATACTCATCCTATAAATATTATCAAATTCCCAATGAGCAGCAACATTCAACAATAGTAAAAACAACTGTCAAGAATATGATTTGCAATAGCTACAAAAATTCAAGCTTTTCCACTAGCCTGTCTACTCTTTTCATCTTCTTTCAGGTCTTTTGATTTCTTGTCATCAATAGGGGCTGAGCTTTCATCCATTTTTGTTACTGGCATGACCTCTCCATATTGTTCTTTTGTAAGATTCATGCCTTGTTTAATCATCCAAGGGGGTAAAACCTTCACAGCTGTAGCTTTTGTATCAGACTCAGTGTCCTCTTCCTTTACTTCAACACCAGATAGAGCAACCTCAACCTGCAAAAAAAACCACAATAATCATCTAATGAATACAGAGAAAGACATGGCATCAACAGGAAAACTCCGGAGCTGCCAATTCCAAGAAAAAAATAGATTCCACAATCCATTCTAACTCGAAAGTTAGGTTTTGATGAGAAGTCATCTAGGCATAAATTGATAGATAAATTTGTCAAAGAAGTGTTGTAACTGAACTCATGAGAGCAGTACCTAAAGGATATCTCATGTGCACCATAAATTGAGATAATTTTTGTTAATTGTGTTACAACAATGGCATATGTTGCGGAAAAGATCAAGCCAAAAGGTAAAAAGTAAAAACAGTAGCAAAAAGGTCAAACAGAATTAGGAATTAGTATATATAGAATATGATTTATATGTGAAATAAATTCACATAACTTTTGAATAACATAATTTCTCATGGAGAATTACGTGGAATGAACAAATCATTTAAGTAATCAACCAACAAGTACAACCACCCACACCCAGCATCTGCACTTGCCAAACTGACAATATGTGTTAAGTGCAGCGGATCACAGTAATGTGCTTGTCATTTCTATTTTAAGCAGTATACACAAAAAACAAAACTAGGAATCTGGAAAACTAAAAATATAAAAATGTTTGTGCACATAATATGAGTTGAGCAAGTTTTGATGTTTATTGTGGTCTCACCTACGGGTGGAAAACGAGCCAAACACCAGGCCTAGCTCTAGTCTGGTTTGGTTTATAATAAAGCCGAGCTCGAGCTAGCTCATTTAATTTCTCAAGCGGTTCACAAACAACTTATCAAAGAAATATAGTGAGAAATTAAGATCATTTAAGGCTTACATTTATATAGTTTTGAGTATAATACTGATTACATTTTAATCTTACAATCAGAATACATTCTATTCTACATCACCTACATTAAGTTACAGGAAATAATTACAAAAAAATAATTTATACATATATATAATAATTACAATAATGTGATATATATAAATTAGTTATACATTAGTATCTCGAGCAGATTCAAGCTGAGTTTGACTGAGCTAAGTGTAGCTCTAATTTGGCTCATTTCGTAACCGAGCAAGCCAAACTCAAGCTAGCTCATCAACAACTTGCTCATTTGCCAGCCTAGTCTCACCAGCATGACTTATGTCTAAGACCATGCATCAATATCTGTTTAGCTAGTATATTTATTGTCCCACCATTTCATAATATAACCGAGACAGAGCATTATGCCATGGCACATTTAGTATTATTCAGGTCCCCATCTTTTTTATCAAATTTAAGCTTTGTGTGGTTTGCTCTGGTTAATAATGCCTTTCTGATGTTAACTATCATTTTGAATGGTAAAGACGTGGAAGCATGTTTTATCAGTAATATTTCATCAAAGTGGAAGCACATATATATGAGAATTCACTGTGTATAATGTATATGCAAGAACTGAACATGTATCTTAAAGGTAAAAGAGAGTTAAAATCATTCAATTCCAGAATCAATAAGAAAAATGGTGTTAGGATAAATCATTGATTTAGCTTCCATCTTTAAGCATAAACTTCGATGTTCTCAATTTTAAAATGCTACATATTCCATCTTCAGCAAACAAGGAATAACAAAAGAAGGCAGTAGTACTGTTGTCCCACTTTTCATAAAAAGAGGTTTGACAAGGACAATTGAGTTTGTTAACAAATTTTGAAAAAATCGAAGGGGATTTCACTGCAGTCCTTTTTCTCTTGATGAATAATAAAATATTTGCTGACAGAATTGAATAAGTAATCAACTAGCACAAGGATCTGGGTCAACTGCATATATTCTGCAAAATGAGTTGGTCTTCCACACCCTTATTAAAAAAGAGAATCTGCCACCACTGCAACAATGACTACACATCCTTAATTGAGCAGTCAGCTTCCGTTGATGTTAGGTAACTGACACAAAATGAAAAGAATATCCAATGTTGCCATTTCTCTTTGCAAATATTGTATTCCCTCATCAGTTAAAGACCTTTATTCTTGAGAAAACTTGGATGCTAGCAAACATAATTTATATAAAAAAAAAGTCCAAGACACATTGTTCCAAATGTTTTCAAAAATGAGGCACTTGGATCCAATATTCACTAATGAAAATCATTTTAAAAAATCAAGAAGTACATCCATCCCTAACTTGCACCTACAAAGACGCTATCTGTAAATATTACTGCTTATGGAAAAACCTAGTTGAATAAGAATTCAAAATTCAAATAAATACTAAGTGATGGTCCCTTCAGATTAGCAACCACATGGAACACCTGAATTTGCCTTACAGTTTCTAGCAAGAGTTACCTAGATAGGAAACCAAGATGAAGAATAACCTCAAAATGAATGTTAAACAGCAACACAAAAAAGTAAAGAAAACATGAGGCAGGAGATCAGACAATAAAGGTGGGAGACACTAATAAGAACTTTTGTTTCCAACAATAGCTAGTGCTCAAATTAAACTCGAAACCTTTTGAATAAAATGTTGTACGACCAAGTTCCTGTATAATTATTTGTCGAATTAATATAAGACAATGTAGAAAATGGAGAAAGTCTCCAATTTTTTTCCAATTTATTCCTTCATATGAAGTGAATTATCCACCATCATGCTGATGATGGGAATTAATTCAATGAGAAGGAGCATGAAAATGTGGTTTATCAACTATTCAGAATGTAGTAGGAAGCTTCCCTGAAGCATAATGGAGTAAAATCTGTTTTTTATACATGAACTGAAGTTACAATATGTATGCATACATGTTAACACTATAGTATGTCCTAGTACTGACAGCATCGCCAATCAATACGATCTGACACCAGCTGAATGTGTTAACCAACAGAGCTAGTAACCTTGCATTAGCAGAATCCTTTATTAACCAATTGATCTTTCAGCAATCAGCACTACAACTTGACTCCTCTTAAATTGCATTCATTGTGACATCCCTTCAGATAAGGTCCACCGTACCGGTACCGGTCGGCGTACCGGTGGCGGCCTGTACCGGTCCGAACCGGTGGCGGCCTGTACCGGTCCGAACCGGTCACGTACCGGTCCTGTACCGGTCACGTACCGGTCCGAACCGGTCACGTACCGGTTCTCCAACAATAAACCACCGGTACCGGATTCCATGCTGATCCGGTACCGGTCCCAGGCCGGACCGGTACGTACCGACCCGTACCGGTCGATCCGGACTGGTATGACAGACTATGCCTTCAGAGTTACAAGCGACTTCCGAAATCACCTATTTAGAATTACAATGCTTTTTTCATGCCATCTCAACTTGTTTCAGATCTGCCCTTACCAAAGGTGCAACATCATTGCTTTGTCTCAGTAGAGACTATAATGATATCTTCTTTCTTATCTCCTTTTTTTTTTTTGAGAACTAGAATGGGAGGAATCCTGGCCGAAATTAGGCTTAAGGCAGGACTAGAGCCCAGGACCTTAGTATTAACCCTCAAAGATTACCAACTGCACTAGAGAACAGTGATTTCATTTGCATACAACCTCCAATTTTTGTTCATGCATCCTCAAGAATCTTCTCAGCTCATTGTACAAAATCAGATCTAAACCACAATATTATCCACTCATGCATGTGTTTTGTGTTCTACTATATATTCCTAGTTTTAACATTTCTATCCATGGGTCTATTGTTTTCTACATCATTCTTGTTCTACTCTTGAGGCAAAATTTACGATCAAGCTTGAGTTAAGACATAAGAGTTAGAAATAGCACAGTGGCTTATCTCTGCTGTTTGTATCAATTTTAATGAATCCATTTATTCTTTGCAAGCATTTAGGTCTGCATGCCAGTGTTTGGCATAGACTGGCACATCGTAGGAACAGCCAATTTCACTGGCATGTATGGACATAAGGACATGCACATTTTGGGGTTTTTTTAACTTAATATATTCTAACTACTTTCTGAGGCTCTTAAAAAGACATATCGATGTTGATTACTGTGTAGTGCACTACTTAAGGTAATGTGGCAGAGTATTACACCCTAGCAATGTATTAAAACCAAGAAAATGATATTGAATGATCAGAATGCTAAATACATTCTCTCCTGTGGCAGTATCCATTTCCTCCTCGAAATCACCAATGTAAATCAAAAATTCTCAAACACAATTTGCATGTTACCTAACATTAGAACCAAAAAAGGTAAAAATAATAAAATTCTAATTTTTGAACAGAAAAGGGAAACGGGTTATTTCCTAATTCCATGGTGGGATTTGAAGTTGATATGGCTTGATTTGTGAAGACCGCATCTAGCAGGCACCTCTTCACGACTTTAGTGCTCTCAGAAGCTAAGAACGAGCTCTCAATATACCTTTCTGATAAAACACCAGAAGATATCAAGGAAAAAAAACATTTCAAGCCTATAGACTGATTGCCAGTCAGTACCATGCCAATTACACAGTCCAATATAGACCAATATGGATCAATATGGGTCAATACCGACCAACCTTGGCATGCACTGATTCCCCATTTTGGTCAAGCGTTGGCATAGTATGTGCCATACAACATGTAACAGCCAGCAAAACCATGATGACTGTGAGTTGTCAGAGTCTCCATTATGGACCTTTCATATACATGAACGCATAGCATGCTGACATGCAGATCTGCCTTGTCCTAGATGTACGCCTAACACATGCCTTAATAAGAACAATCATGTCAACCAAACACTTGCTTCTTGAGATTCATGAACACGAAAAATTTTACAGATGAGCACCAAAAAACTACCACAAACTTCTGTATATCACAGTTGACAGATATGAAAGGAATCGTTCTACATGACTATATAGCACTTCAAAACAGCAGCCCCCTGAAGTAAGAAAATTATCCCGAGAAGAACTCCAAAAATACTTTGACAAAGGCTTTTGTTACAAATGCGGCGCGAAGTGGGAAAAGGGCCACCAGTGCATAGCCTATTATCTAATACAGCATAATCATACAAAGTGAGGTCTAAGTGATGACATAGACTGCCATAAACTCATGCATTTGTTTGATTAACCAATTATTGAGTATTTAAAAAGCAGATAACAAGCATACTCTTGTCTCGCCAAGAAATGGCATTGGTGTTCCACCATATCCTTGTCCTTGAGATGATTTGGTGGAATCAACTGCACTAGAATCACCACTTGCACGAGCAGCTGCATTTGCTCGAGCTTCCCATGCTTGGAGACTTCCAAATTCAGGTACAGGTAAATCCTTTACTCTTGCCAGCTGCAATGTCAATGGCTTCAGCTGCTCCTGAAATTCATGCATGTTTAATCAGCATTTCTAGATCAGGCTAATACAAGACAGAACAACAGAATAACATGAGCCTTCAGGCATGATCATATCACCTTCTACATCTCAATCTCACTAGGGAATAACGAAGCAAAAGCCACCACCTTATTCTCCCAAAAACTCTTATTTAGTTCACTTGTAAAAGAAATGTAGATCTAAACAGTTTGGCATGTCTTGAACAATGTAGTCCCAAAATATCAAAAAGGTCAACTAAATAGTATATTTCCCTTTGTGATACATATGCATAAATTAAAAAAAGAAAAAAGATCACTTTGTAAGCAACTGACCAGAAATAATGCATGGCTAAAATTGATAAATTCATTAACATTCAAATTCATTATCATTATTTTTCATATAATCAAAGCTAATACTTATGGATGAAAAATTTGTGGCGCTTAGGTGGAGGTATCATTATTTTGGCACTCAATATCAAAATGAGTTCCCCCGGTACTCTCAGGAATCCAATAATCAACTTCGGCAAATCGAGTTACTTTCACCAGTGATTAGGTAACACATGTATTTTTGCAATATAATCATCCATGAAATTATCTGCAAATTATTAATATATAGTCTGCAAGTGGTTAATCTGCTGATAGGTGCATTAGTGAAACTTCGGCCTGGCCTATATACTTGGCTCATAATTTTGTCATCTATCAATATCATGGCTGGTTATTCATAGAGGTATTATAATATAGTGTACATTCCTGAGTGGTTCTTTACCATTTTATAATGGGGTTTTTGCATATATACCCTCATAAAATTACTATTTACAAGTACATCCTTATTTTTTTCTTTTTTGCATATTTACTCATACCATCTAATGTCATTAAAAAAGGCTTAAGAAAATGACTGAAATGCCTCTATGGATAGATATGCAAAAAAAAAGTTATAAGGCTATATACGCAAATAGCAACTTTATAAGGGTATTTATGCAATTTTTAATATTAAGATTATACATTCAAAAAGAGATCAAAACTCAGCTGAAACTTACTAAGTCTTTTATGATTCAGTTGGATCAACATGTCAAAAATAGATTGAACCATATTGCCAATTTTCTTTTTCAGGATCATGACTTGGTCAAGTTGGAATATTAGATGATCATTTTGGTAATGCTATTCTCCATTTGATTTTAATATAATTATCATTATTGAATTTATGACATCTATATATTCTTCAATATTTTTAAAAGATTAAAGCATATCAAATTTAAATTAAATATAGATGCTTAGATTAGTAAAATATTTTTTAGTGATTTGTAAATATTGAGCTGTTATTTATTTTTTAGGCGAGAATTTCATAAAAGCAACATAGTTCATTCTATAAGAGTTGATATTAACATCAGATCATTGACATGATAATATTAATTTTTTTTTTGCCATCTTTTTTTAATAAAAAAAACCGAATTATCTTTACTAAATTTTGATCATTTTTTATTAGCTTTTTTAAAGTGTTTACCCTCCTAAATATGCGTAATTGCATGAATACCCTTGCAAAGTTGCTATTTGCATGTGTATCCTTATAAAAAAAAAATTTTTGCACATCTACTTGTAAGAATATTTCAATTATTTCAAATTTAAATCATTTATTTTTTAACAACATTAGATGGTATGGGTACATATATAAAAAAGCAAGAAAAAAAGTGGTATACATGAAAAATAAGTATTTTATGAGGGTATCCATGCAAATAGCAATTTTACAAGAATATTTATACAATTTTGTATATTTTGGAGGGTATATATGCAAAAAACCCTTTTATAATTGAAGGAGAGTGGCATAGCTGGGTAGATCATTCTAACATCCCCCCCCCCCATGTGCATGTCTATGTGTTCCAACCAGACATTCACATCTTTCCAATGTTAGATGCTATACTTCTAATTCTGTCATTTTTAATGGCTGTTTTTACATTAGAATATCATGGGCGGTAGCTTCCAGATCAGTGCCCCAGCATATTATAATCAAAATATGCACTGCATGAAATGTCGATGAAAAGTACTTCAAATAAATTTATAATTGTTTCATATAAATAACAAGAGAAATGCAGGCATCCCAGGTTTTTATATGTAAAATAAGCAAACACTCAGAGATAATAGGTAATTTCTCCTTCCAGGGTTTCCTACAACAAAATTTTTGAAGTTCTGACAGTAATTTTATCATTTATACTTGAGATGCCAATATTAGAAATTGTATTTCTACCATATCTCTCTCTCCCATCTTACATATGCACCCAAGTTGTGGTTTAGGAAAGCCGTGAAGTCATTGTTGATGAGTAGTTCTAGAGAGAATGCAAATGAAGCATAAATTGCATACTTGACGTACACAGATGATTCCTAAAGAGATATGAACTGACTCAAAAAAGTTCACGGCAAAGAAACAAAATGGCATTCTAGGGCTAACCTCCATCTTTTGAAGCATGTCTTTTAATTTTTCACGTCTGCGCCTCCTAGCATTGTCGTCACCATCTCCCATTTCCTCAGCAGCAAGTTTATCACTCTCCGCAACAAGTTCACCATTGCAATTTTCACAGTGAAAATAGTCGTCGGTAAGACTTACAAGTTGCAGTGCATCAAAAGCTGAATATCTGAGCATATGACAGTCAACAAATTTGAAGATTCAGAACTTTAAGAATATCAACTTTGTAACTCTCACATTAAAAAGTCTATCAGGTATCTTGTTACCTTTTCCCACAATTAGGGCATGTATACTCTTGAATGGTATTCCTGCTGTCTAATTCATCCTTTAGTTTTTTCTTCATTCGATGCAGCCGATACCTTACAACATCGTGGACCTGCATTCAAGTATCATTATGCATATGATATAAAGAAATCAGAGAGAAGCATCAACATTATATGCAGATAAATGAAGGTTAACAATCAACAGAGAGAAGAGAAACTGTGCTTGCTATCAACCATTATTAAAGTTAACAGTTACTGTAAAAGCCCTTAATAGAAATTACCACCACTAAAAAATATTTGCAACACTTAATTGTTCTCAAGGTACCAACATAGTCCAATAGTGATAAGACAAGAATCATCAAAAACTTAAAAAATGAATTATCTAAAGGTAAGAGTAGCTTCATACACCTGCATTTAAGGGAAGAGTAAATACTGATATAGATAATTACGTCTAACAGGATATGAGTTCAGTCTGTTGAACAAACAAACCTCTACCATTGAGACTAACTCATCAACATCCTAGAATTCATGATACAAAGTTCATTTATCTGACACAATGGCATGAATCCAGATCCAAATGCTGTTGATCTTTTTATGTTTTGGTTGCAAGCTTCTGCTTTAATAGCCAAAAAGGAGATTGAAATCAAAGCCAATATGGTATTTATCTTCCTCTTTGTGGTGTAACTTTGCGTTTGCAAATTACTTGGGATAGAATATGAAAAATTAAAAAAAAAACTTTTGTTTAGATATGCAGACATGAGTTTAAACACCGCAAAGAGGATGGAGTAGAATGGGCAGTCTTGTCAAGTTGCCTAGGTGGTGTCGACCCAAAACACCTGGGCAGCCAAGCACGTGCCCAAGTAAAAAAAATAAAAAATCCTAAAAAATATTGTTGTATGTTTCATACTATAAAATCATATATAGTTCAAGAAAAGCCACAATAGAACATCACATTGATAAATGGTAAGGTGGTCAACTGCTTTGGCTACACATTTACTTTACCTTAGCTAATATTTTTTTTGTTAAGTGATCTTAAGAATTTAAAACAAGGTTCACCATATTGGTGCATATCACCCCATACTAGGCATTTTGAATTGTACCTGTACCACACTGAAACTCAGTATCGCGGGCATATCGAGTCTTGGTATGCCGAAATGACCCCATATCAGGCGTACCAATACTATACTAGCACGGTACCAGTATAGGAGCCAGTACCAATACGGAGGACCTTGATTTAAAACTTCTAAGAAACATAATATGTTTAAGCATTAATTAGTATCTAAGAAAACATGTTATAAATGCACTCATCTTCTCTATTGAAGTGGTAAATACATTTTGGTCAATACAAATCACAGAGGCCCTTTTACCGACATAGGGTACCGGCTGGCATGGTAGGTATCGTATATCACTATGGATAGCGCAGGCTGGTACAAGCAGTACTAGCAAATACATGGACCCATGGATAAAATAAAAATATATGTAAACAAGCAACTTCTTTTGGCGATTGTGAAATTGAAGGACAAGATTCTACGTCAAAATTGACCAAACATTTTGATTTGAAAGTTCATAGAAAGAAGACAATGACTGTTTCAGAGGCAACACAAAAAAAAACCAATACATGAGGTTCTAAATGCTACGGAATGGGGTCGTCTCGACTTTTTCATGGATTAGGTCACCCCGCATCACAACAATTGGATGGTAGATGTCCCATCCCACTCAACTCATTCTGTCCCAGCACTCATGATGGTAGGACACCCTGACACTCGGGATGGTGGGACACCACATCACTGCTCTTTTTCTCCCCGCGGGATCAAATGGTAGGTCGAGAGCTTGAAGCAGCTCCATAAGCATACCTCCCACCGGTATTCAAAACCTTACCAATAGAAATACTTATATACTCCTTAAACAAGGAACTAAGTCACTAAGTTAATACATGGTTTTTTATTGTTTAGACAAGTTCATGTTTTCTTCCTGGAAACTAACATCATTGAGCAAAAATTACTATAGATATTGCAATAAGTGAAGATCTTATATATGCTTATTTAGAAGTTTTCTTAATAAAAATAGACTCATAACAACAAAAGACATGATCATAAACATCTCACAAGCATCAAAATATATTATGTGAAAAAGATAACGAAAGAAGCAATAAGGAATCAAAAATACCAGAGGTATATAGAAAGAGACCTGTGCATAATCCAAGCAACAGTAAGAATGGGTATGCAGTTTTGTCTTCTCTTCACCCTCTTTGAGTATTTTTTGACCATCACCAGTGGCAGCAACTGCAGCACTAAATACTTTTGCACACTTGGCCGTCTGCAATAAAGTGAATATGAGACAGGCTAGGTCAAAATAGAAAAGGAACCAATAGTGGTTGATTCTCAGTTTTCTTTCAAAGAAATGAAGGAAAAATAACCTGACTACCCAATAGATGGTAAGAACTAGCACAACAGAGACCAAATTTTTCCATGGTTGCATATTTAGATTTGGAGAAGTAATTGTGATATCAAAAGATGAGTAGCAAACATTTTGGGCAAATATGTGGAAAATGGAAACGTGGTCAAGTACAGGTTTCTGATTATCATTGCAACCACAAAATGATTCTATGTTCTTTCTGCCAAAGAAGGATGACTGAACTTTTCCACAAGAGTCCCAACAACCATCGTAGCATGTTTCTCTCATACTGTTTTCTTCTTAATCCTTAATATTGACGTTAGACCTTTCCTCTTCAGCATCCTCGCATATCCATTTCATGCCAACAGGATGGATCCTACATGAACCAGGCCATTTTCATCCCTGCAAGTCACACATTTACTTTCAAATCTGAGTTGTACCATCTTGATAACATTTAAAGTTTCCTCCCTGACAACCTTGGTGTCTGGTCATTCATACATCATAAAACAGGTACCTGCTTTGCCTTCTTAGTTGTCTCCAAATATCGTACATCTATCCATGGAGCATCTTTACTAATTTTTTTAGTTTTTGTTCTTTATAAAAATAAATTAGAGGATATAAGTTTGATATCCGCATGCTCAATCCAAAGAAATTTCAGCACTAAGCATTTTCTCCCTCAATCCTCTTGACGTACCTTCACACATGTTTAATCAACATGGCAAACATTTAATTCATTATCACCTCTTGGCATCGAATAATCAGATCTTCAGTGCTAGCCATGTTCTCTACTAATCCGTTTAAAGCTACAATTTGAACATTTCAGGTGTCCTGTCTCACATATGGTTTTATGATCCTAAGGCTTTCAAAGCATGACACCACTCGTTGGAAAATTATAATAGATTTTACCCTGAATCTTCAAACTCACTTTCTTTCTATGACTAGATTTTTATAACTCAATCTTAATGATGGCTAAAAATTAACTCAAAATCTGAGCATGAATTTAGATTACATGTATGAGTAAAATATGGATATGATTTATTTGATTAGACCAAGCATCATGATTTAACCAGTGTTTCTTGAGTTAAACGACTTGTTTTATATATTAGCATCCCCATGAGAGAGAAAAGTGTTAGGTTTAGTTCTTTTACTTGGCTTAGCATAAGTAACATTCTCTTTTTGGTGCATTCAGGATCAATCCATCTCTTACCCTTTTTTTCCATCCCTCTCTACATCTTCCATTAGTCTGACCCATCTTTTGGCAGGTCCATTTGAGTGTAGAAATGGATAATCTTGGCACAGTAAAATGAAGTCAGCCAATCATTTATAAGCAGCGATTGCAAATGCACAGGCAAGTCCTTCGGTTCGAGTGATGGTTCACCAGTAAGAAATCAACGAAAAGCAAGCCTTCTTCCCAGCCTCCTTCTGCTTCCCCGGAGAAGAGCCTCCTTGGCCTCTTGGCAAAGGACTCTATGGATAGGAAGCTTCCCGGAGTCTTCGATTTCAGTGCTGTATGCTTTGCTTGCTCGCTGGAACGGAGTGCTCCCCGGGGCCCAAAAAGGGGAAAAGAAATTCCAATCAGACGGAAGTGAACCTGATCAGCAGAGGATTGATCGGCCACTCCAGAAAAAGGATTGTTGACAGGTTCAGGCGATTGATCAAACAAATCTTTCCTTCCCTTTCTTTATGATAGGGATTCCAGCAGAGGATTGATCGGCCACTCCAGAAAAAGGATTACGATAAAGCTTTGCTATCAGGTGTATACATTCAAGTGTATCTTTCAGGTAGGCTGGAATCCCTAGAAAAAGAGTTACCTCTTAGCTCCGATGAAATTTATAGCAAAATATGGCAATTAATTAACGCCTCAGCCTTCCTCCCCTAGCAAAGTGGACATAAAACCCGACTTTTGATGATTACAGCAATGTCTTGCTAGCTTTGAAATACTAGAGTCATCTACAAGAAAAATTCTGAGATTATCACAACTTATTCATGTTAGACATGACTGTCATCATGAAGCTCACTGATCGCTGTCTTGCTCCAATGGACCATCTCCTACATCAAGCCAGCATTCTCCAAACAACATGGTTCTCTTTGGATTAAGATCCTATAAGAGATACATGTAAGAAGGTAAGACTTTTATCATCTGTCTAGCTTCTTCCCAAGGCATTTGCTCAAAAGTTTTCTCCAACAAGGTAGATTATAAAGTATCAAAATTGATCCTCCTGAAGAAGGAATAGCAGTCCAAAATGTTTGATTGTCCATCATTAGAAGCATCTCTACAGAATCTCATTCCCAATATGGACCATCTTGCCTCTTCAGCCATAAGAATATCCTTTATTAACAAGAACTTCTGCAATCTATCACTATTAGCGATTGCTAGCAGTCTGATGTTGTTAAAGCCCCATATGTTAAGCTCTAAGTGCAGGGTACCCTTTCCGACATCTTGTGGGCATAAATGACAACCAAGGGCAAAAGCATATGGACTAGCTTTGTTACAGAGTGGAGAAAATTTTACGCCCAGGAATTGAAGGAAACTCAGCTCATAATTCTGTGGTTCCTTGATACATTTTATCAACAAGTTTACTGACATTCTGGAGTGCAACTTCAGACTGAGTTTATAATGAGTGAGCAAATGAGAAGAGCTTTTCATGCTTTGTACTAGAGCAACTTGTTCCAACAGCAGACATATAGAGCTAAAACTAAAGAAAGAATGATAAATCCATAAACAGGACGAAGGTGCTATCTGCTAAATCATGAAACCCAATCTTTAGATTTAATACCATGTGAGTAACCATACACTTGCAATTCAAGAACTAAGTGGAAGAAAGGAAGAGGGAAAAAGTATTTTGGAGAAAAGACATAAGATATGAGATATGTTCCTTGAAGATATTCTAGTAATAAAGGTTGGACAAGAATAATCATGGTTAGTTGCAGTCATGACAAGTACACTTTTGAGTTTTGACCGTTGAAATACATATTTTGCACAAATACATAATTTCACGTGCTAAAATGTACGAATCCTAACATCATTTACTTTTCTAAAACTATAACAATTTACTGTTAGTCTAGTATCTTTAACTGCTATTTGCAGCATCTTTTGGGGCGGGGGAGAGATGGATATGGGGACGAGGAAGATGGCTTAAGCTAACAATTTAGTTCCTTTATATTTACATTTTACAGGTTTATATTTACATGCCCACTCATAAAGTGAATATGTAAATCTATATAATTAAATAGAACATAACATAGTCGGATGCCTCCAAATGAAAAAAGAAAAAATGGAAGACCAAATAAACACTAATGATTGACAAAGGCATTTTGCAAACAGCCAGATGTATTTTCAATGTAACAGACTTTTCATGCTATCATCTATATTCACTCTTCAAATAAATTATTACTAACCTCCTTCCGATGATCTCTTGTGACTAGTTTCTCTTCTTCAAAAAATCGTAAAGTGCGGCGAAGTTGTTTCGAATGCAGCTTCAAAGCCTTAGCCAAATCTTCCTCTCTAACCCATTGGCGCCTGAGAAATGAAGTGTCAAAAAATGAAGAAACTCATCCTCAACAAGTAAGTGCTTCCCTTTGCCGAAGAAAGGCAACTTAAAAAAGGAAAAGGGTTCCAACTTACTGTCATAGCCTGTTTGGCAGAGCTAGCAGTCTTGGTTAGGCCTTACCGAGGAGATATTCCTTTAACAGGAAATTAAACTAGAAACTGATAGGTCAAAAATTAACAATCATAGGGTTACCATGTTAGCCCCTTGATGAACTGTGTAAGGAGAATATGTTGTTTAAAGATCAGAGATAGGACTCAAAATGAAACAACATATAAATGAATAGCTCAGGCTTAGCTTGATAACAGGCCCAATTTAGTTTCTTTGATCAAAAGCAAGACAACCGCAAGTCTCGCTTACATCTCATCTCATTAATGAGTCAAGCTTTGAACAAGCTGGGCTCACGAAAGTAAAAAAAGCCTCGCTCAGGTCAATACTAGCCTCATTCAAGCTCATGCAACAAGTAAATCATCAACCTTGAGCACCCTCTAACCATATTACAAGCCAAGCTTGAGCAAACTAAAGCTTGGGACAGTGTGGTTCCCTTGCAGCCTTAATAACAGTTTTCCAGTATATCCAAAAGTTACCAGTGTCTGAGCTCTCACAGGTTGTTGCGAGGGCGGGGCTACATGATAATAAAGCATCCGCTGTGATGCAATTACCAGCGTATTCAAAGAGTGAGTTCTTTGTTTAAGATGTAAGTTCATAAAAAAACCCTGAACAAATTATGAGTTCCTTGTCAAAGTCAGATTTTGTATATTAATAGAACCAAGGTTTTCATCTGAAAAAGCTTCCTGTCTGCATGACACCAATGACGTACCATCAATGAACAACAGCCAGATTGGTAAGGAGCAACGACACTTGTTGCTTTTCCCAAATTAAGATAAGATGGGTTGCCAAGATCTACGAAAGTAGAGAACTTAGAATTCTCTCCCTCCTTATTTTTCTTACATTATTTTATACGCACTATAAATAGAGATTAAAATTTCACAGCCTATTCCATAAATTATAGACATTTGAGGAGATGCCATACTCCATGCATTAATATAAACCTATAGCTTGTGCAAATATGGGAGCTCGTTGTCAAAAAAGATTTTTTGCATCGTTTCCAGCTGACTACATCACACCAATTAACACATATTTTAAGGTTCATCAGGTTAAAGAAACGTTGAAAAACCTGAATGGAGATCAGCTGTCAAAGATGCACCCATCTTAGAAAATAACTAAACGTTGAAAAAACATTATGATAATTAACTCAGACATTAAATTCACAAAGAGAATTCAAAGCTGCACTAAAAAAGACAAAATTTTCCACAGAACAAGAAGGAGAGAAAGAGCAGCAATAAAATAAGGACAATAAGAACATTTTATACCTAGTAAGAGCATCAAGGACAACCACAGCCATTCCCCTATTATCTCCCCTCCCAGCCTTGGGCTGGTTATCGCCCTTCATAGTGATATCATCGTAGAAAGCCCGGGCCGCAAGCCTCACCAACCTACCCATTACCATCAAACAAACAGACACAAATCAAAATCAAGGTCAATCAGAAAGGAATCTCGTTCCGATTTCATCGTCCCTACCCAGATTCACCAAAATTCCACCGATTTTGGGATCCATCGACAGAAATAACGTAACAATTCAGACACAAAAAACAAACCCTCAATCTTGAAGGGGAAAGTACCTGTTGAAGGGCTCCAAGCTCATGGTGGAGCAGAGGAGGGAGCGGGATTGACTGCAGCTTCGGTGAGGTTTAGATGATTTACAGCCGTTCGGAGCAGGAAAGCTTAGAGATCAAGGGGAGGGAGAGAGAGAGAGAGGGGGGGGGGGGGGGGGGGGGGTGCCGCAGGGGCCGACGGGGGATGGGGCCTTCTTTATGTGGTTCGTACAAGCTTTATGGTTGAAAGCCCGACTTTTTTTTTTTTTTTTTTTTTTTTTTTTTTTTTTTTTTTTTTTTTTTTTTTTTTGATGAAACGGGCATTTCATACAACTCGGGTACGAATACACCCAATAGAGTCAGAAGACAAAATGCTCCGAAGAGCTCCGGGCAACTCATACTCGCCTGACCATAGGGTACCTCCTGAGTGGCTCGCAACAAATGCCGCCACCCAATCGGCCGCCCCATTGGCCTCGCGATATACATGCATAGCCTGGAAACTAATCTCCCTCACCATATCCCAAATATCACGGATCAGAGGGTGAACACCCCCATGGCTGCACGGGCCCTTTCGGACCCAACTGATCACAGTAGCGGAGTCACCCTCTAACAGGACTGAAGTCGCCCGAAGCACACGCCGCACGTAGCACATACCCATCCAAGCTGCCCGCAGCTCTGCCCCAGGGACCGAAGTATCAAAAATCTGACATCCCCCTGCCACCAACACACCAGAGCTCGGCCCCCTGATAACAAAACCAGCCCCTCCTCTCCTACCTCCATCCAGGACTGAGCCATCAAAATTGACCTTGAGGAAACTCGGGGGTGGGGGCTCCCAGGTAAAAAATACCCTATGTGAAGCTGCCGAAGCAGAGTGGGGGCCCCAGATGTCCCGAGCTATCAAAGGTCTATGGGCTAAGTCTACATGAATAATCTCTGCTGCCTGAGCACTGGCCCGCTCCATCACAAAACGCGGTGCCGGCCTACCCTCGCCAAAGACACGGGCATTCCTGGCCAGCCATATCTGATAAGCTGTACAAGCTGCCCGAATAGCCATGCTGCGCATCAGAGGGGTGCCCGCCCATCGCTGAACCCACTCCAGAAAACAGTCCCTCCGACTCCATGCATCCTCCGGAATCCCAGTCAGCCTCCAAGCATCCCGCGCCCGAGCGCAATGGAAAAGGGCATGCTCCACTGACTCGTCCTCCCCACAATCCGGACATAGAGGAGAGAGGCTCACTCCTCGTCTGCTCAGCACTGAACACGTCGGCACGCACTCCCAAGCCACCTTCCAGAGGAAAAGAGCAGTCCTCTGGTGTAGCCCCACCCTCCACACCCAGCCACAATCTAGGCCTGGCACTGACTCCCGCTGAATGACTCGGGAGACATCACCAACCCCGACACTCGCTCTGCAAGTAGTACTCCAGACCCTGACATCCGGACCTGCAGAAACCGGAATGGGAAGTGCCCGAACTCGCTCTGCCAAATGCTCTCCGAACAGCTGGTCAAGCCTAGCACCATCCCACTCTGCCGCCCCCGGCCTGAGAAGGTCGGAAACCCGGAGTCCCTCTGCCCCCGATCCACTAAACATCGTCGGCCATAATGTCAATGGGAGCGCGTCCACCCACGGGTCCTCAGTCACATCAATACTCCGGCCGTCGCCAATCAACCATCTAGTATGAGCCAGGGCCATCGGCAAGTGCCGCCCAATCTCTCGCCATATAAAGGAAAACCTACGGCCCCCTACCGCCTGTGCAGTAAGTCCCGCACCACCGTATCGAGCTATCATGATCCGGCTCCAAAAGCCCTGTGGCTCCAAAACGACCTGCACGGCCCGTCGTGCCAGTAAAGCCTCGCGCCGCACCTGGAGTGACTGCACCCCTAAGCCACCCTCCCGCAGTGACAGACATACCCTCTCCCAGGCCATCAAATGTACTCCGCGACCTCCCCCACATGAGCCCCATAAGAACCTCCTCATGAGCCTCTCAATCTCCTCCAGTACCGTCTTCGGCACAACAGTGTGTGCCATCAGATAAATAGGCATAGAGCATAGAACTGACCTGATCAGCGTCAATCTGCCCATCATAGAGAGAGAGGACGCTCTCCAACCCTCGAGTCTGCTCCGCACCCTCTGCACCAAAGTAGAGCACTCCGCCACCCGCAGCCTCCTCCCTGTAATGGGGACCCCCAGGTAAACTAGGGCCCCCTCCTCCTCCTGCATCCCTAGGATCGCCCTGACCTCCCGTCGCACCCTCCGCTCCGTGTTCGTACAAGCTTTATGGTTGAAAGCCCGACTTCGAGCAAGTAGCTAACGCGCATCAGGTCCTTTTGAGATGGGTCGAGGTTAAACCGATTTTTTTTTAAAACCACTTTTTTTTTTTTTTTTTTTTTTTTTTTTGCACTAAGACGGATATATCCAATAAAATTAAAAAATAAAATATTTCGCAATGCCTTGAATAACTTTTTATTTCTAGCCTACAAGTATTATCGGAGTGACTGGCTATATAACTAACCATCGAGTCTGCAGCCTCATAAGCTTCATGAAAAATATGTTTAGTCTGAAAGACCTTTTTGTTTCCCATCATTGTCCAAATATTTTGAAGCAAGCGGGCACTACGATTATCCCTTGGCCCCCTACTTCATTTTTTTTTTTTGACCCCACCCCACCGTGAACTTCTTGTTTGAAAAAAAAAGATGCATTTGGATTTGCAAAATTAGAAGGATCGTTTATTAAATGCGCACATTTGTTTCAATTTTTTATTTTCTTTTTTTAAATAGATATTTTAAGGAGTTAGGACAATTTTACTGGTTGCCTTCAATGAATCGGGCTCTTAGCTTATGGTCAAAAATGATATGACGTTTCATGACCCGTGAGTTTAGTTTGAGGTGATCCAAATCCAACTTGAAACAAAACTTCCATGTCGAAGAAAAATTTAAGCGCTTCGAGAGGACCGTTCAACCTCCAAATTAAAGAATGGCTGAAACAATTTTCGCTCTCCATTTGTCTACCTTGCTTTTAGCCTCTGTAGCTGTTGTGAGACTAGGAATGAGAAAAACAAGCTTGACTCCTAAAAAAAGTATTAATTGGCTCCTACAATAAGGTTAAGCAGATTCTCGAGGGCAGCAACATAAACTTCCAAAAGCAAGATAAATCAACTTTCTAAATTATTCGAATCTATCAAATTTCTTGGGAGGGTAGAGAGTAGGTATAAATGACCTCTTCAAATGTGATGTTGTTAGTGGGCATTGTGGCTATAATAGGTATTGGATTTTGGAGTCAGGTTGATTTGCCCATGGTAGGTCGACCCGATTCATTTTATTTGAGGGGAAACAATCTTTCAAGACACATGTTGGATATCTGATAATTATCAAAGACAGCTGATTTCTCCCTCTGTATATGCAGACAGTTACAAAACAAAAAAAAAAGTGATTTTTCTCCATATTATTCTAACAAAAAGGGTTCTTAAGTTGTGATTAACAAGAGTTTTTCCATTCTATAATTATGCTTACGACTTGTGATTCGGTCGAAAGCTGATGATACAACCTGATCTAAGAATAATGATTTGGTCACTAAGAATAATTCACATAAACTAGAGTTTTAGATCAAAAATGGTAACTTTTTGTATACATATTATTTTGATCTAAAAATTTATATGGATACAGCTAACATATAGGACAAGCTACTATAAAAGTTTTAGGACCCAACTCTCACTGTGGTAAGAGAAAACTCAAACCCAAGTTATGGGATTTAAAACTTTGAAGATTTATAACTTTGTCTACGATGCATATTTTTACATAATTTTGGTGTTATTGGATAGATCTTTTCACAAGCTTTCTGTACATATAAAATTTGAAATTTTTGGACAAAAATTGAGAATTTATGACGTCTGAAAGTTTTTTAGGATTTTTAAAATTTTATTAGCTTAAGGAGCAAGAAAATGAATAGTAACTTAGACTATTCTAATTGCAATCCAAAAGAGTGTGATTCACTATCTATCATAGAGACATCAAAATCAAATTTTGACCACACCAATGGATTCATATCAATTTATTGAATTTTTTTTTGTGTAATTTATTTTATTTTCTGAACATAAAATAAATTATTATTACTTTTTGTTTTAGAATGAAAAGAAAATGATAGAAAAATTATTTTTAAAAATTAAAAATTTTGAAAAATTTCTGGTGGCTTGTGCGCTGCATATTCTTAGTGTTTGAAGTCCAGTGGAAGAAAATACTTATGTTTAGGGCTTTATACTCTCCGAGACTCCAACAACATACGAAATGTCATTATTTTTTATTTTTAAAAAAAATCATAATAAATTATATATTAATCAAAAAATTGTGATTTCAGTTCTAAAATTTTTCAAATATAATGCTCTTTCATATCAAGTGCTTTAAATATATTTTCATAGTAGTAAAAGTTTTTCCAATAGCCTCTAGATAACTCTTAATATTTTCTTATGTAGGGTAGATGACATCTTTACCGCATAATAAAAGTGAAAAAAGAGGCAAAAGAACTGAAACCCAGAAAGCCGAATTGAAAATGGCTATAGCTTAAAAAACAAAAGCTGAGAATGCTTTAAGCGTTACTGCCGAGTATAACATAAGGATGATGCCCTATGAATTTAAGAAATTATACTACACCTTGATGTGTTATGAAATAGATCCAAATCATACCATCAGGCAACACTTTAAAGAAGTAGATAAATTAATAATGAACACTGAGATAGCTGATTTTATTCCATTAGAAGAAGAAAAGGTTGAAGCATTACATAGGTCCTTATTAGCCCGTTGGGCTACGATGGTTAACGTTATTTGGGCACAATTGGAGTTCCTTAAAAAGGAGTACAAAGTTGTGAAATGAATTTTGTGCCATAAGTGAGAACTTGATTTGGAGTTTAATATGCAAAATGTTGCAAAACGTGCTGCAATGTTCTCCGTTTGTTCCAATCCTCGAAGTACAAAAGTTTGCATTGGCCTATACCCTTGGATAGAAAAAAAGGGACCTAAACTTGCAAGTAATTTAATCAATAGGAAAATACCGCTGTCTCGAAGTTTTAAAGGAAGAAATTAATGTACACATATTGTTTGTGCATTTCATAGAACTTTTGTATAAAGTAGGATGAAATTTGTATTACTTGTGAATGCACGTAGTTCAATGTGTATGCTATATGTAATTTGTCATATTTGGTATTTTCATAATTTAACGTTATGTGCATTTAATTAATATCGATTGCATGAAAATATCATTTTAAGTGGGAGCTGAAATAACATTGTGATGGAAACTTTCATTTGAGAATTGTTCTTCGTGCAATGCAATTAAATACATGATCATGGAACGTTTGTTTTATAGATGATGATTGGAAACATAATAAACTTTTGAATCTGTACTTATATAAAATTATTGTTGATTTAATTTACATATGCACAAAGTTAGACGTGTGTGCGTATTTTGAGTATTGATTAATGTCTTTTATTACTTGGTAGACCATGGCATCAAAGAATATAATAGCTAATTTGAATAAAGGCAAAAAACTGGATGGTGACAATTACAATATATGACACCATAAGATCCAATATGTTTTTTTTTTTTTTGCTAAGGCGGATGGATCATACCAAACAAGTACGGATGCATCCAATAAAATCAAAAAATAAAATACCTCGGAGTGTCGGGGCAACTCTCCATCTCCAGCCCACAGGGTACTATCCGAGTGACTAGCTACATAAACAACCACCCAGTCTGTGGCCTCATTAGCTTTATGGAAGACATGCTTGGCCTGGAAAGCCCCTCCATCCCTCACCATCACCTAGATATCTCGGAGCAAAGGATGAATGCAACCGTTACCCCTTGGACCCTCTCGGATCCAGTTGATGACTGTGGCCGAGTCTCCCTCTAAGACGATGGAACTAGCCCGTAAAACACACCAAATGGAAACTCTGAACATCGGCGCATGGCCTATAAAAACTGATCCCTCCGGCCTCAAACCTCCCACAGGATCCCTGCCAGTCTCTAGGTCGCCCTGGCCCATGTGCACTGAAACAAGGCATGGTCCACCGTCTCATCCACACCACAATCCTTACATACCGAGAAAATTCTCAGTCATCGTCCACTAAGTACTGCTCTCGTCGGAATGACGGTCCCAGACCACCTTCTAGAGAAACAGTTCAACCCTCGGGTGAAGTCCCAAGTGCCAGACCCAGGCGCAGTCTGGCCCAGGCTAATGCTGCCGCCGAAGAATGCGGGAGAGATCACCCACCCTGACGCTGGTCCTGGTAGAGGTGCTCAAACCCGCACGTCTGGACCTACAAATTCAGGTAACAGAAGGGATCGAACCCTTTCTGCCAGATGCCCCCCGAAAAGCTGGACCAGCCTAGTCTCGTCCCATACAGCCCCTCCGGGGACAAGGAGATCACAGACATGCAGGCCCTCCGCAATCTCGACACTAACTATAGTCGGCCAATGCTGCAGAGGGAGGGCATCAACCCACGGGTCCTCAGCCACATCAATACTGCGTCCATCGCCTATCAGCCATCTGGTGTGGACCGACACAATAGGCAGGTACCTCCAATCTCTCACCATAGAAAAGAGCATCTCCGCCCTCGGGCCAGTGCCTCAGGGCCCACCTACCCATAATGGGCTACCATGGTCTGGCTCTAGATCCCTTATGGCTCCAAAAGGAACCGAACTGCATGCCGGATAATGAGCACCTCCCATCTCTCTAGGAGAGACAGAACTCCAAGACCACCCTTACTGAATGGAAGGTAGATGCTCTCCCACGCCACCAAGTGCACTCTCCGACCACCTCCATGAGAGCCTTATAGGAAGCTGTGCGGTAGCTGCTCAATCTTGAGTAGCACTATCCTCAGCACCACATATTTGCCATGAGATAGATGGGCATGGAGCCAAGTACGGATTTGATTAGTGTCAACCTACCCATCATAGATAGAGAAGCTGTCTGCCATCCCTCCAGCCTACCCTAAACCCGTTACACCAGCCTGGTATACTCAGATACCTGCAGTTTCCTACCTAAGATTGGAACACCTAGGTAGCTCCAGGTTTCGTCCTGCTCTAGCATTCCCAGAATCCTTCGGATCTCCTGTCGAACCTCAGACGACATGCTAGGTCTGAAGAAGATGGTGGACTCTGGGCATTCACTCTCTACCCCGACGCAACGCAGCAGCCAACACCCTCCTGATGGCCCGTGTGTCCATTACTTGCGCCCTTGTCAAGAGCAGACATTCATCGACAAAGAGTAAGTGAGATATTGGCTGGGCCCTGGAGTTGGAACGTAAGCCTCCAGCTCTTCGGCAGTGCATGCAGCCCGTAGTGCCCGAGATAATATATCAAAGCAAATGATGAACAAGTATGGGGATAAAGGGCATCCCTACCGAAGCCCCATGGTGGATTTGAAAAAGGGGACGGTGTGTCTGAAGGGAAAATATCCCGCAAAATCCGATAAAATCGGATGCTAGGTCAGAAAATCAGTTTTAAAATTTTATCTATTTATTTATAACAGGTATAAATAAATAACATAACTATATTATGTTTACCATACCTCGATCCCGCAGCGGAAGATGGTCAAGGTACACAGGAACAGAATCTGGTACAGGGCCAAGTGCTGGATCAGATACTGGATCAGATGCTAGATCTGGTACTGGATCGGAAACTGGATCTGGAACTGGATCTGGTGCCGGATCTGGTCTGATGGATCTGGTGCTATGCAAGGCCCGGATGTACGGACCCTCTACTTCACACGCACGCCAAGAAATGCAGGAAGGTAGGATGATGTCTGTATAGTGCAAAAAACCTTTTTGCAAATAAGCCCCTGGAAGAAAAGAATTTCAAAAATTCTTTCTTCCTTTTTTTTTCTTTTCCCGTTTCCTTTTCCTCTTTCTTCCCGTTTCCTTTTCCTCTCCTTTCAAGCTACTCAAAAGATCACGAATCTCCCCTCTCCCCAGATCAAATCTCTAGCAAAGAATGAAGAGAACCTCAGCCTATTTATAGGCAAAGAAAAGGCTGAACCAGGGAAGAGAAAACGGCAAAAGGGAAGAGTGAACGCCAAACGTTTCATGATTTTATTGAATTTTTTGAACCGTTTGATTTCAATTAAATCAGTCCTATGTTAAAGAGGTTTCAAAACCGAAGAGACACGTCTCTTCGGATCTTCAAATGGTTGCAGGATGAGGAAGATCAAGCGGTCAATTGATGTGTTTCGAAGAAGGGAAAAAACGTGGTTCACGGGAGAACGATTCAGCAGAAAAAGTGGTTCACGGCTGATGTGGACCGAAGAAGAAACACAGGAAAGAGTCAATTAAATAGAGGGGCAAACTTGTAAATGGGTTAATTCAAATGGGCTGAATCAAATGGGCTTGGGTCCATCATTGGTTCTAAACCAAATTGAAGACCAATTTGAAAGATTTTGGATCCGGAAAAATTCCACATGAATCTGATTCATGTGAACTCCAATTAGTTCAATTTTTGGATCAATCCAAGTCACACTTGGACTAGAATAAATATGGAATAAATTCTAATAAAATCATCATGAAGCCCAATTACATTCATTTGAATCCAATTCAAAAACAAACTCAACAAATGAGTCCAAATCAATTTCAATTACATTAATTGAAACTTGATTAAGCCAGAATACAGACATAATTAAATACACATCCATGAAATTCAGTATGTACCTCATGTTCAGTGCCAGCTGAACATGGACAAAATCAAATCTCAAATGATCCACAATTTAATTCTCAATTAAATTGGATCAAGTCCTTCCTACTTAACTTGACTTATGTGCGTGACTCCGATAGGTTCGAACACTAAGCCGGTAGTACATGGACTACTCCATACACTAATCGAGGTGACCATCTAGCAATGATACCCGACGTCCGGATAGGTCGAATATGCAAAGCAACATTCAAGAACCTAGACGTATGGTTGTTGCATAATTCATCCCTATGACCTTCGATGCTCAAGATGACCTCAGAGAGGACTGTCGACCTCTGGGTCCGGTCATCCATAGTGTATTTCAAATAATCAAATCAAGTGACCTATCACTTGGTTTACCCTGGCCAAGGTTTTACTGAATTGAAATACAGTGAGACATCAACTCCTAAAATCTGGAGCGGTCAATCCCATCTTGACTCATACACAGACTTCGCGAGTACTTGACTGCACCCAGCATCCTTCCGATCCCTGAATTAGAAATTCAGGTCATCCAGTGCCTAAGTACAGTGAGTTGCTTGCAAGTCACCGTGACAGTCTCAGGTCTAAGGGGTACTTATGCCCATACGTTTTACGAGCTAACTCCCGACAGTGGAGTGCTACGCAGGTGAGTCACTATTCAGTGACGATGTACTCCTACATCTCACCTGTATGCCATACAGTGTCTCCACACTCCTTGGTTTAAGAGGACAACCAACTAAATGGCACACAACGACCTATACTTGACATAGCTATCGTCCAATTGACAGCTCGTCATTTGGTCGCGAACTGGTTTAAGGACTAAATGATAAAACCTCTTTTATCCACTAAATTAGTCCTAAGGACTTCATCACAATACACAGGAGTTCAATTTGAAGATGCAACACTTGTGATGAATAGAAAATTGCCAGAATAAATTTTTATTCATTTTAATAAAACATATACATAATTCAATTTCTTACAATTAAAAAATTGGCTTTGGGACACAATTTCCAACAACTCCCACTTGAACTAAAGCCAATTTGTACAGTATCTAATACCCATCTTCGATTTGTGATAATCGAACTCCTTTACAGAAAGGGCTTTAGTGAATGGGTCAGCTAGGTTCTCCTTTCCATCGATCTTTTGAAGATTGACGTCACCTCGTTCCACGATCTCTCGTACAAGGTGGTAGCGACGCAGAATGTGCTTGGTTCTATGGTGGGACTTTGGCTCCTTTGCTTGTGCAATGGCTCCAGTATTGTCACAATACAAAAGAACTGGACCATTGATTGAGGGAGCAACACCAAGTTGATTTACAAACTTCTTGATCCAAACAGCTTCCTTTGCCGCATCTGATGCAGCAACATACTCTGCTTCGCATACGGAATCGGCTACTGAATGCTGCTTGGAACTTTTCCAGCAGACTGCTCCTCCATTCAGGGTAAACACAAATCCTGACATACTCTTACTGTCATCATGGTCTGACTGAAAACTAGAGTCTGTAAATCCCACAAGTTTTAAGTCAGATTCTCCATAGATTAACCATTGGTCCTTAGTATTTCTTAAATACTTAAGGATGGTTTTCACCACCTTCCAATGGTTCTCACCCGGATCAGACTGATACCTACTTGCTACTGCTAGTGAGTAAGCAACATCCGGTCTTGTACATGTCATGGCGTACATAATAGAACCTACTGCAGAAGCATATGGGATTCTACTCATACGCTCTCTCTCTTCGGAAGTTGTCGGACAATCTTTCTTAGAGAGAGAAATTCCTTGGCCTATCGGAAGATAGCCCTTCTTGGAATTCTCCATGTTGAACCGCTTCAACATAGTGTCGATGTACGTGGATTGGGATAATCCAAGCAACCTCTTAGATCTATCTCTATAGATTTTCATCCCTAGGATGTAGGATGCTTCTCCCAGATCCTTCATGGAGAACTGTGATGACAGCCAGAGTTTCACATTTTGTAATGCAGGAATGTCATTCCCAATTAAGAGAATGTCATCCACATATAAGACAAGGAATGTGATCACTGAACCGTTAGCCCACTTGTAAACACAAGGTTCTTCTTCGTTCTTAACGAAGCCATACGTTTTGATAGTTTTATCGAAACGTATGTTCCAACTTCGAGAAGCTTGCTTAAGTCCATAAATGGACTTTTGTAGCTTGCATACTTTGGACTCGTCTGTGGATATGAAACCCTCAGGTTGTATCATATACACCTCTTCTTCTAGTTCTCCATTTAGAAAAGCTGTTTTCACATCCATTTGCCAGATTTCATAATCCATATATGCTGCTATAGCTAGCATGATCCGAATAGATTTTAGCATTGCCACAGGGGAAAAAGTCTCGTCATAATCGATACCATAACGTTGACGATACCCCTTGGCAACCAGACGGGCTTTATAGGTCTCCACCTTTCCGTCTGCGCCTCTCTTTCTTTTGAAGATCCATTTGCACCCTATGGGTTTTATCCCTTTGGGTGGATCAACTAGTGTCCATACACTATTGATTTCCATGGACTCCATTTCGGATTTCATGGCATTAAGCCACAACTCAGAGTCAGACCTCTGCATAGCATCCATATAGGTGATCGGATCCTCATTGTTCTCATCGAGCTCAATAGGATCCGCGTCATGGACCAAGAAACCGTAGTATCTATCCACTTGACGCGGCACTCTACCGGATCGCCTTAATGGTGCTTCTACATTGGGCTCCGGGTTTGATCTAATCAAAACCGATTCTGTGGGTTCAGTAGATTGTGTTAAATCTTCCACCTGCTGAACTTCACTAAGTTCAACCTTAGAGGCAACAATTTCTTCACCAAGGAATTCCTTTTCCAAAAATGTTGCCTTAAGTCCTACGAACACCTTTTGTTCATTAGGAAGGTAAAAGTAATAACCCCTAGTTTGCTTGGGGTACCCTACAAAATAACACTTATCGGACCTAGGACCAAGTTTGTCAGTTTGAGAACGTTTAACATAAGCCGGACATCCCCAAACCCTAAGATATGAAAGTGTCGGCTTACGCCCAGTCCATATCTCATATGGAGTCTTCTCAACAGACTTACTTGGAACCTTATTTAGTATTATACATGCAGATTCTAAAGCATAACCCCAAAAAGATAGAGGCAGACTAGTAAACCCCATCATGGATCGAACCATGTCTAACAGAGTTCGATTCCTCCTTTCGGATACACCATTATGCTGAGGTGTTCCTGGAGGGGTCCATTGTGAGAGAATCCCATTCTCCTCTAGATAAGTCAAGAAATCACCGGAAAGGTATTCTCCTCCTCGGTCTGACCGAAGGATCTTAATACTCTTTCCAGTCTGTTTTTCTACTTCATTACGAAATCGTTTGAACATTTCAAATGATTCCGACTTATGCTTCATCAGATAGACATACCCATACCTGGATAGGTCATCTGTGAAGGTTATGAAGTAGGCATAATCACCTTTGGCACTTACGTTCATAGGTCCACATACATCAGTATGTATGAGGCCAAGAACATCACTGGCTCGTTCACCCTTTCCAGAAAAAGGTGACTTGGTCATTTTACCCAGAAGACAGGATTCACAAGTTGGCAATGATTCACAATCATTGATTTCTAAAATGCCTTGTTGGGCTAACCTGTTTATCCTGTTTTTATTTATATGACCAAGCCGGCAATGCCATAAATAGGTTTCATTGACTTTATCTAATTTAGGGTGTTTATTAGATGTGTACATTACATTCACAGGCAATGATAGAGTATAAATGCCATATTTCATTTGTCCACTGAAAATTTTAGTATCATTCAAAATGATATCACAAAATCTTTCATTTATATAAAAGGTATAACCATTCTTGGCCAAAAAGCCTACAGAGATGACATTCATCAAGAATGCTGGACAAAAGTGACAATCATCTAACATAACTACTCCAGACTCAAAAAACAACTCAATGACTCCTAAAGCTAGGACTGGAACAGATCTTCCATCACCAACATTTAGGAATCGATCGCCGTTCTTGAATCTTCTACTTACTTGAAGTCCCTGCAAAGAATTGCAAATATTAATTGGACTTCCGGTATCCAATACCCAGGTAGTAGAATCATAAACAGAAAAATTACAAGGTGTTATCATATAATTACCTTGTGCAGCAACTGTTTGCTGCATTTTCTTCTTTGGCCTGTTTGGATCAAGGGACGCTAAATAAGCCGGACAGTTCCGCTTCCAGTGACCCTGCTTCTTGCAGAAGAAGCATTCTGCCTTACTCTGATCAGATTTCCGCTTCATAGTCTGTTTGGGCTTAGAGACCCCAGCACGAGCTTTCTGCACCTTCTTCTTCTTTCCTTTCTTAAAGGAAGAAAGTCCTGCAGAAGTCCCACCTACCACATTCACCGACTCCTTTTTGAGTTGGTGATCCTTCTCATAGGTCTGCAGTAATCCTAGCAAACCATGATAGGATACTTCAGGTTTAGTCATTCTATAATGACTAAGGAAGGTCAGGTAGGACTTAGGAAGTGAATTCAAAATGGCATCCTTGCCCAATTGCTCATGCAAAGGAAAGCCAAGTTTACTTAGGCGATCAATTTGTTCGACCATGTACAATACATGATCGGTGACCGATGCCCCTTCCCTCATGCGGGCATTGAATATAGCGCAGGAGGTCTTATGTCGTTCAACATCATCAGGTGTACCGAAAGACTCCTTCAACATTTGAAGGATTTCCACTGGCTGCGCTTCCTCGAATTTACGACTAAACTCGTCATTCATCGAGGCCCTCATGATGCAACGCACTGTAGTGCGATCGTTGAGCCACTTCTGATAAGCGTCTCTGATTGCACGTGGTGCATTGGCTGCAGGTTCCTCAGGTGCAGGATCCGATATCACATATAGGATCCGCTCATGCTCCAATACTATTTTCATCTTTCGATACCAGCTATCGAAGTTAGGTCCATTAAGCTTATCATTGTCTAATAGTGTTCGGAGGGACAATGAGTTAGCCATATCTGAAAAATAAAGGAAAAACCCAACTAATCAGTATATGATTTATTTAATCCTAAAGACTTGGACTTTAGTCTAAAGTTTTCTCCCACTATTTTAATCGAATTAATAGCCTCTACCTTTAATTCGAGGAATTACTTTAATTCCTTAGCGGGTACTAGAATCCACATGGACTGTATACAGGCCCGAGGAAAGCTCGGCCAACCCATATGCATCTAAGGGTAGGTACATTACCAATTATTTCTCTAAATAATTTCTAGTATTTTATTTTGCCCCAGGTGGTAATCAGTAGGCGGAGGCCTCCACTGAAAATCCTGGTCAGATCCAACCATTAATGAACTAACTCGATGACACTACCTAATGTATGATCAGGCCCGAGGAAAGCTCGGCCAACCTAATCACAATCAGATAGCTCAAAGAGCTATCATATAATGAAGGATAATTCCAATATTCAGATGAACACCAGACGGAAGCGTCCTGCATGTCCAACTGAAATACTGGACCAATTATCATCCATTTTAATGGGAGGCTATGACCTAGTTATCTATATAACTATATCATTTTAAGGACCTAATAATTTAGAGGATTTTAGAGAGACCGATAATTCTATATCCTCCCACTGACTGCACTGAGTCATATAGAGGACATAGAATTTCATTGGTCAATGGACATCTAAATCAGTCATACTGATTTCCTTATTGACATGGGTGAGTACCAAGTCTCAAGATATCTAAATCAAAGCTTGAACGACCACATTGGCCAGGTAAGAGAGATCACGGGAGGGTTCCGCCATTAACCGTCTTTCCTAGACACCAACAGAGTTGGCCAGGAAAGAGGTAGCCCCAATTAAAAACCATGATCAAATGCCGACTTACCTTAGACACCAATTGGTTTATCAAGTTGATTTAGGTTATCCTTGGGAACTCGGGCTCGACCACTAAGCCACAATCAGATCCAATTGAAATGTTTGGATATGATAAACTACAACTATTGAGTTTGATCATTTTATAAACCTTGATTTAGTCTAGTTCAACTATTGATTAGATTAAATCATGTTTCTTAAGTTAGTCCATTTCAATTTGATTTCATGATTAGGTCTAACCTAGTCAACTAATCTGATTGTGCTAACCCATCCCCAAATCCCATGTTCAAATTTAAATTTTAATTCGAATTTCAAATTTTGAATTTTAAATCTTTATTTGAAATTCAAATTTTAAATTTTAAATTCAACATTTAATTCTTTATTAAATGTATTATGATCATGGATTCAAGGTGTCAATTTATTCCAAATATAAACAATTTATATTTAAACTTTGTGGTCATAATAAATTTAAAACTGAAATTTCATAAACATCAATTATGCATAATTTCACAAAAATAAACTATTTATTTTATGATACAAATTAATCTCAATTTTGTGCTAGGACAACCTTTTCACTATAAGGGGTTAACCTTATAGCAGGACAACCTTATAATTCAGCACAAGATTGATATTTTATCAATAAATCTAGATCTAATTTAAATTTAAAAATTAAATCATGCATAATTCTAGATATTATAGGCCAATTTCACCGGCCAACCTGGCTCTGATACCAGTTGAAGGGAAAATATCCCGCAAAATCCGATAAAATCGGATGCCAGGTCAGAAAATCAGTTTTAAAATTTTATCTATTTATTTATAACAGGTATAAATAAATAACATAACTATATTATGTTTACCATACCTCGATCCCGCAGCGGAAGATGGTCAAGGTACACAGGAACAGAATCTGGTACAGGGCCAAGTGCTGGATCAGATACTGGATCAGATGCTAGATCTGGTACTGGATCGGAAACTGGATCTGGAACTGGATCTGGTGCCGGATCTGGTCTGATGGATCTGGTGCTATGCAAGGCCCGGATGTACGGACCCTCTACTTCACACGCACGCCAAGAAATGCAGGAAGGTAGGATGATGTCTGTATAGTGCAAAAAACCTTTTTGCAAATAAGCCCCTGGAAGAAAAGAATTTCAAAAATTCTTTCTTCCTTTTTTTTTCTTTTCCCGTTTCCTTTTCCTCTTTCTTCCCGTTTCCTTTTCCTCTCCTTTCAAGCTACTCAAAAGATCACGAATCTCCCCTCTCCCCAGATCAAATCTCTAGCAAAGAATGAAGAGAACCTCAGCCTATTTATAGGCAAAGAAAAGGCTGAACCAGGGAAGAGAAAACGGCAAAAGGGAAGAGTGAACGCCAAACGTTTCATGATTTTATTGAATTTTTTGAACCGTTTGATTTCAATTAAATCAGTCCTATGTTAAAGAGGTTTCAAAACCGAAGAGACACGTCTCTTCGGATCTTCAAATGGTTGCAGGATGAGGAAGATCAAGCGGTCAATTGATGTGTTTCGAAGAAGGGAAAAAACGTGGTTCACGGGAGAACGATTCAGCAGAAAAAGTGGTTCACGGCTGATGTGGACCGAAGAAGAAACACAGGAAAGAGTCAATTAAATAGAGGGGCAAACTTGTAAATGGGTTAATTCAAATGGGCTGAATCAAATGGGCTTGGGTCCATCATTGGTTCTAAACCAAATTGAAGACCAATTTGAAAGATTTTGGATCCGGAAAAATTCCACATGAATCTGATTCATGTGAACTCCAATTAGTTCAATTTTCGGATCAATCCAAGTCACACTTGGACTAGAATAAATATGGAATAAATTCTAATAAAATCATCATGAAGCCCAATTACATTCATTTGAATCCAATTCAAAAACAAACTCAACAAATGAGTCCAAATCAATTTCAATTACATTAATTGAAACTTGATTAAGCCAGAATACAGACATAATTAAATACACATCCATGAAATTCAGTATGTACCTCATGTTCAGTGCCAGCTGAACATGGACAAAATCAAATCTCAAATGATCCACAATTTAATTCTCAATTAAATTGGATCAAGTCCTTCCTACTTAACTTGACTTATGTGCGTGACTCCGATAGGTTCGAACACTAAGCCGGTAGTACATGGACTACTCCATACACTAATCGAGGTGACCATCTAGCAATGATACCCGACGTCCGGATAGGTCGAATATGCAAAGCAACATTCAAGAACCTAGATGTATGGTTGTTGCATAATTCATCCCTATGACCTTCGATGCTCAAGATGACCTCAGAGAGGACTGTCGACCTCTGGGTCCGGTCATCCATAGTGTATTTCAAATAATCAAATCAAGTGACCTATCACTTGGTTTACCCTGGCCAAGGTTTTACTGAATTGAAATACAGTGAGACATCAACTCCTAAAATCTGGAGCGGTCAATCCCATCTTGACTCATACACAGACTTCGCGAGTACTTGACTGCACCCAGCATCCTTCCGATCCCTGAATTAGAAATTCAGGTCATCCAGTGCCTAAGTACAGTGAGTTGCTTGCAAGTCACCGTGACAGTCTCAGGTCTAAGGGGTACTTATGCCCATACGTTTTACGAGCTAACTCCCGACAGTGGAGTGCTACGCAGGTGAGTCACTATTCAGTGACGATGTACTCCTACATCTCACCTGTATGCCATACAGTGTCTCCACACTCCTTGGTTTAAGAGGACAACCAACTAAATGGCACACAACGACCTATACTTGACATAGCTATCGTCCAATTGACAGCTCGTCATTTGGTCGCGAACTGGTTTAAGGACTAAATGATAAAACCTCTTTTATCCACTAAATTAGTCCTAAGGACTTCATCACAATACACAGGAGTTCAATTTGAAGATGCAACACTTGTGATGAATAGAAAATTGCCAGAATAAATTTTTATTCATTTTAATAAAACATATACATAATTCAATTTCTTACAATTAAAAAATTGGCTTTGGGACACAATTCCCAACAGTGTCATTGACCATAATAGAAAACCTAGGTCCCCGAACACAGCTCAACATCCAATCAATCCAGGTCTCGTGGAAACCAAGACTCTCCAAGGCATGCCTAAGGAAGCTCCACCTGATTTTGTCATAAGCTCGTTCCATGTCCAGCTTGATAGCCATCAAGCTCCACCGCTTTAAGGCCCGTTGAAGATCCCACATCATCTCTTGGGCGAACCTAACATTACCAGAAATACTCCTACCTCCCACAAAAGCACCTTGCTCCTGGCAGATAATACCGGAGAGCAAGGGCTTCATCTGCTCCACCAGTATTCTTGCCACAACTTTATATAAGGTTGTGCATAAGCTGATAGGCCTAAAATGGCTCGGTTCCACCGCATCCTAACGTTTCGGTATCAGCGTGACAAATGTGGCCTTCCAGTCATCAGGCATCCCTACCTGACTGAAGAAACATAGAACCACTTCAACCACAGCCATCCGGACGATGCCCCAGTATCTTCGTAAAAAGAAGGGTGAGAATCCATTTGGCTAGGAGCCCTATCCTCTCCTAGGGCCCAGACCAGATCCTGCACCTCTCTCTCCAGCACTAGCCAAACCAATAACGCATTCTCTATAACGCCAACTCCCATACCGGCCGGTAACTCATTACCCACACCACCAATTCCCATGTCGGCCCTCGGAAGCCGGCCAACCTCATCACCCTCACTATCCTCTATCCATCTAGACCGAAAGAAGTCAAGCAAGATCTGTCTAATCGCCAGGTCCCCCTCCGCTGCTGACCTATCCCATCTCGTAGGAATCGAATCATATTCCTCTATTTTCTGATGACTATGGTCCGATGGAAGAAACTAGTATTCCGATCTCCCCTTCTAACCCACTAGATTCTGGATTTCTGTCTCCGGAATATCTCATGTTGTTGCATGACCGAGTGATGAGTGGCAAGAAGCCCTCGGAGGCATACCAATCGGCCTCAAGGAGCGCACCCTCAAGATCTTCTTTTCTTTGAAGATCAACTATCGTGACCTCCACTTCCTCCAACTTTCTAAAAATATCTCCTACAACCTTCCGATTCCAGCGGTGCAGCCACCTCTTGTTCAGCTCCGATTTTCGAGAAACCCTCTGCATCGCCACACATTGGCAAGCTCCAAGCTCCTCGGACAATGTTCCAGGATTGAGGGTAAGACAATCAAACCTTCTCAAAGCAGAAGGGACAATGGTGACTAGGGTCGGATGTCGTCGAGATCAGTAGTAGACAATGATCCGAGGCAATCCGAGATAAGTGGCTGACTCGATAGGAAGGGAACCAGATAACCCAATTAGTGGACGCCACGACCCTGTCAAGCCGCTCCCAAACCCTAGCTCTACCGAACTGGTTGGTACACCAGGTAAACCGTGGTCCGAAAAAATCCAGGTCCACTAGGTAGCTCCGCAATAGGAAGTCACGGAACTCCCTCCTATCCACTGTGTCAGTAAAAGCCCTTCCACCCCTCTTCGCACTAGCATCCTAAATACAATTGAAATCACCTACCACCGCTATCGAAAATCCCTGGGCGACTAAATGGGTGATTTCATCCCACAAGACTCTCCTAGTCCGTTGGTCAATACTCGCATACACGCCGCTTAGAACCCATGGTGTTGTGTTGGGTTTCGAGACAACCATAATAACCTATTGAGAGCAGTTGTGGAAAATGTCTACTGATGCCACACCCCACTTCCACATTGCCAAAATACCTTCGGACAACCCTTAGGATTCTACTACATAGATCTCCCATTCTGCCTCTAAGCATTGCTGTACTCGGCGTAGCCCTCTACCGGACAAACGCGTCTCATAGAGGAAGCAGATCTCTGGTTTGTAGATCTGCACCAACCTCCTGAAAGACGACATGAAGGATGGCTTTGCTTCCCCTCTGCAATTCCATACTAGAATATTCATGGAGAAAAGTCCGAGAGGTCGGCCACATGCACGTCCAACACCTGGGCCTCAGGGTCCATCTTCACCTCAGGATAAATGCCACCCCGCTAAACGTCATCCACACTGGCTCCGGAGATGACCCGCTTAACAGCTGTCTTAACTCGTTGCACAACTATCGAATGATCCAACACTGACCTGCTCGCGGCCCCCTCATCACCATCCAGGCCACCTGCTCTAGGCAGCATAGGTGCAAACGTATCCCAACTCGCTAGTGTGTCACCCTCGGGGCAACCCACCATGACCTGGTCCCCGGCCAAACGGTTCTCGCCATCCAAAACTGACCCGCCCAAAATAGCCTCCCTCTGCATTGCATGCACCTCTGCAAGCGGCAGAGGTGCCGACGTATCCTGGCCCACCAATATGGCACCCATTGGGCAATCCACTCTGATCGAGCCCTCGGTCGACCGAGTCACACCTACCAACTCAGACCCGCCCGAGGCATGGATCTCAGGAATTGAATCTGCCACGAAGGTCGGGGAGCTAAACTCAAAGACCCCGGTCGCCCCTCCTACTGGGCCCTCTAGGAGGCTCGTCGATACCAACGCATCAGGCCCCTCCACAGTCCTAAAAAGGCACTGGCCCCAAGTCCCGGGGATCCCCATACCGGAACCACTCCTGGAGGCAAGGCCACCTACACTAGAGCAGGGCCCTGTAGGCCCGGCCACCAAGATCACAGGCTGGCCCAACCCAGCCTCGCTAGCTAGGCCCTCTGAGCCCAACTAGGCCTGAGGGAGTGGGGGCCCCGCATCCACGGGGGCCTTCCCCCGATCGCGCGTGCGTGGCCTAAACTCATGGGCCTGTGCGCCAATAGTTGCACGACGGGCCAGCTGGCCCGTCGCACGTATCGTCGCGCGAGCCATGCAGGCACATGTGCCACGAGCGGTCACGTAGTGGCCATGCCGCGGCCCACACCCGCCGCAAAGCCGTAGCCCGAAGCATTGCGGCCCACATCTAATAGCAGCTCAGGGTTCCTAGACCGCTTATTTGACTGGCCCATAGGTTGGCCTGCTAGCACAGCGCTAAGGCCAGCCTGCTGAGCCGACGGGCCGGCTCGCCCGTCTACCATTCCAAGCACTCCATCCATGGGCCACGAGTCCCCCCGACCCACTAGCAAGTTGGATGGCGGGTCGACTCAGAAGCCCGTGGCTTGGGCGCCGAATGCCGAGGCCGCAGCCACCACCATCGGCTGCCCCATTGGCGGAGAGCGGCGGGCCACCTTGGAAGGCTTCTGCCAACCCTCCAAGTCCGGCGAAGATGCCGGAGGGCCAACCGGAGCCACTGGGGAGAGGGCCGAGATGAAACTCGACCAAGGGCATGATCGCCCTCCTCGGCACCGATGGCCCTTTCTCCTGCGTGATCCTGGCGCGAGTCGCCACCATCCATGGGCCATAGATAAACCCGGTGTCCCCCTCCTCGGGGTTCATCCCCATCACTCCGAGGACCTCCCCATGATCCACCGAGGCACCCTCCTCTGTTTGCGTCGGTTCCCCGAACCGGTAGGCAGACATCGAGTGCCCGATCCTCCCACATCGGACGCAAACCTTCGGGATACTCTCGAAGATGAAGGGCTGCTAGAGGACCTTTGTCTTCCCATGGATCCGGAACCCCGGGAGGAGGGGCTCGGTGGCATCAATCGCCACCTTCACCTAGGCGAGCCCATGGCTCACCGCTCCTCCATCACCCCATCCACAGCCAACGGCCACCCCGCCTGGGCAACAATGCCAAGAATGGTCGAGGACGACCAGTACTCCAGCGGAAGCCCGGGTAGCCAGAGCCAGATCACCACGGTCTTCACCGGGGCCTCCCTGAGTAGGAAATTCGGGATCCACAGTTCCATAGCGAGGAGTTGGTCTGCCACCACCCAAGGCCCCTTTGTTAGGGTGCAGACCCGATCCTCCGTCGATCGGAACCGCAAGGCGAAGTGGTCGTCGGCGAGAGTCACCACCGCCACCTCCCCTGTTTTCTTCAAGAGGTGGCCACATCCTTGGCTACCCACTCAACCGGCCCATGCCGGCCAAGACTGCGACCTACCACCGCCAGTCCCTCCCACTCCCGACGACCGGCCTCGATGGGCTCCTCCAGGAGCTCTAGGACCGATGAGTAGGGGCGGCTCAGTCGATCCACCTCCACCTCCGTAAGCCGGTGGATCACCCAGGGCCCTGATCTCACTCGGGCCCCGAGTCGCTCTCCTCTGCTCCCCAAAGCATTACCTTTGCCTTGAGCTGCCACCTCCGCCCATGTCCCCATCGCTAGCTCTGCCACTTGAACCATCGGCCCTTGGCCTTGACCTACCGCCTCCATCCTCATCCCCATCGACTGCTCCAGAGTAGGACCCCCTGGCCGCTCCATCGGAGTGATCTAAATCGCCTGGGACACACAAAGGGTTAGGAAAAAAAACCACACAAGAGCACTTACCAACGGCGGCCAAAACTAGAGCCAAATCCGAGTAGGCCTGTCAACGAGCCGAGCTACTCGGGCTCGGCTCGATAAAAGTTCGGCTCGAGCTTGGCTCGTTAGTTAAACAAGCCCGAGCCCGAACCCAAAATGAGGCCCGTTTAAATCCGAGCTCGAGCCCGAGCTTGAGCCCGAGCAGCTTACGAGCCCAAACAAAGCTCGTGACTTAACACGACCAATTTTTTTCTTCAAATATTTGGATCTCTCTCAGATCCTTCAGAATGATGTGATGTGGCGGCGGAAGAGATGGACTGACAACACTTGTGGGGGAATGTCACTTCTCTTGTGTTAGAAGTGGATGGGAATAGCTGGGAGTTGATGGTCTCGAGGCTAAGCTTAGTGTCTGTCTCGAGGCTAAGCCTATGTCAGAAAGGGTGGGATACTCAGAGGGAGAGAGAGAGAGAGAGAGAGAGAGAGAGAGAGAGACTAAGAGAAGGGGGTGGATGGGAGGTAGAAGAAGAAGGCATTTGGAGACGACACTGGCAAGGAATCCTGTGCCACCGGCAACTGTAGGACCGGCGAAGTGGGTTCTTAAGAAAGCAACCCAGGCCAAGCCCCAAGCACGGGTTCTCAAGAAGGCTCCGAGTGCCAGCAGTCGTGGTTCGATACCAGGAACAGAGAACCTTGCAGTGGCACTTCGCACTGTCGGCGAGCGGGCTCGAGGCTTGACGGCAGGCGGGCTTGGGCCTTGACGAAGAGGATGCGTCGGGAAGAACAAAGAGCACCCGGCTCCTCTCCTCCAAAATCGGTGGCACTCTTCTCCGGCGCTGGACGATGGACAACCTTCCCCTTCTCTTCTCCGGCACTGGACGATGGACAGCCTTCCCCTTCTCTTCTTCGGCACTGGACGACGGACAGCCTTATCCTCCACCACGGTTGGTCAGTCTATCATGGGAGCTGCAAGTAAAGGTATGTGAGTGCTAGATGTTTTGATAGAATGTCACAAAGAAAAGAAAGACACTCCAAGCTCGAACGAGCTCAGGCCCGAGCCTTTGTTATACCAAGCAAGCCCAAGCTCGAGCCCAATACAAAGCTCAATATCGAGCCCAAGCCCGAACTTCTGTGAAACGAGTCAAGCCCGAGCCTCGGGCTCGGCTCGGCTCGTTAACAGGCCTAAATTCAAGCGATCCCCGCTACAACCTCCAAGAGCACACCACCGAACCATCGCAACGCTGCTCGCGGATGTCTCCCCTCGGATTGCCACCGGGAGCCCACAAACCCCGGCCGCCCCTTCCGACCGCCCAAGCGCACACGGATCCCACTAGAGCTTCGAACTAGACCTTCCCACCACCTCAGCTGCCTTGAGCACCCCCCCGGCAGCCGCAGCCCCGCCCCAGCCATCGAAGACTTGCCGCTGGGCTGCGGAGCACCCCAGAGACCAAGAAGACTGCCGCCCCTCCCGACCTCTCGAAGCCCACAAGCTGATGGACGCCGGACAACCCAAAGGCTCGAAGGAGGGCCTTCCACCACCGCGGCTGTCGTGAAATGCCCCACGCGTCGGTTGCAACACTTCCTCGGCCGACCGAAGGCTAGCCGTTGGGCATCGAAACACCCTGAAAACTAGCCATTTGGCTTTTCTCTCTCTAGAACCAAAGTTTCTCACACTAACCTTTCAATAGATTAATTCGCTTATGTTGTCCTCACTTCCAATATGTTTTTGAGGAATAGCAAGTACTTGAATCCATTCATTAGAAAATGGATGATCCTGGTGAAGGGAATAGTGCTCAGCACATAAAAGATCTAGAGGCTTATCAAGCATGGAAACAAAAAGATATTTTAGCTCGTGGAATTTTAATAAGCTCCATAATTGATGATCTTATTTGTGAATGCGAGCAATTCTCAACTGCTCACGAAATATAGGTATATTTGAAAATTAAGTTTGGGAGAACCACCGTGACCAAACTCCAATAGCTAACTATAAAGTTTGACACATACAAAAATGTCCTAATTATACAATTAAACATCATCTGAGAGAGATGGCTAATATGATTAGGGAGTTAAAAATCAGTTGGTTATATACTCATGGATAAGCAAAAAATACCAGCTTTAATCTGGTCTCTTTTCAATAATTGGGAACATATGAAGATAAATCTAACCCATAATGATTGCATAAAGACCTTTGCTGATACTGCCCGCCATATTGAGCCAGAAGATGAGCGACTTAGAGTAGCAAGGGTTCTTAGTCTTGCATATGTGGCTGAAAATGATGCACAGGGAACTTCAGGCTCCAAGCGTAAGTGCAACTAGAACAAGGGTAGGAAGGGGAAGGAGACTGGAAGAAGACCTAAAAAGAACAAAACTAATCATCATAAAGGTAGCAGGCATTATGCGAAAAAGAGAGATAAGACCAAAATGAGGTGCTACTATTGCCAAAAGTTCAGTCATTTTGCTCGTGAGTGCAATGAGCTGAAGAAGGTAACGCCATTAAACTTTGCTTCTCATTGTATTGCTTATGTTTCTAGCTCTGTTATGGTAGATAAATCTAATCCTATGTAGACTGTAGACTCAACAGCCACCGACCATATAGCTAGAGACCGAGAAGCATATGGGGAGTACCGTCAAGAGGGAGTTGGTCAAGGTGGATACATGTGGAAAACAACTCTAGAGTTGTGGTTAAGGGCATTGGCACTTGCAAACTTATGTTGCGTGGTGGTCGAACCATATACCTATATGATGTTCTTTATGCACCAAAACTTGATGTTCTTTATGCATTGAACATGCGACAAAACTTGGTCTCTATTTATGTTCTAATGGGTTTAGGATATAAGCTTGTATTTGATGGATCTATGGTAAACTTATTTTATGGTACTATGTTTTACAGATCTAGATATTTAAATAATGATTTAATAGTTTTTGATGTGGATAATATATTGAGTGATATTAATCCTAGTTATTTTTTGTTAATAGTATCTTCTACTAATCAAGATGATTTGGATGCTAATATTTGACATGCTAGACTAGGACATATTGAGCAAGATAGAATAAATCGACTAGCTAGAGAAGGTCTTCTTAGAACACTCTCTAAAGTTAATTTGCCTACTTGTGAACATTGTCTAGCTAAAAAAATAACAAAAAAATCATTTGGCAAAGGATCCAGAGCCAAGTTTCCATTGCAATTAATCCATTCAGACGTCAATGGTCCATTGAATGTGAGGGCGAGGCATAGAGCCTCATATTTCATTATATTCATAAATAATTTTACATGTTATGGTCACGTCTTCTTGAGTGCTCATAAGTTAGAAGCACTAGAGTATTTTAGACATTACATGAATGACGTTGAGAATCAATTAGATAGAATGATTAAGACATTGAGGACTCACAGTGGACGTGAATATCTATCTGATCATATCAAGAAATTGTGTAATAAAAAATGGATAATTAGACAATTTGTTGCCCAGTAGATACAACCCAAGAGGGAGGGGTGAATTGGGTCTTTTAAAACTTTTATGCTACTTCTAAAACTTTTTGATTAACTATGCTAAGTTGTATAGATGCACAGTGAAAGTTAAACTTAGCAAGGGTTTGATGTATAGACTTCGACTTGATTAAATATGCTTGCAACTAAAGGATGTGCGGATAAGAATTAAGCAAGCAATTTATCTAAGTAAGTAAGTGTGTTAGTTAGACAATAACTAGAGGCATTACAAACACAAGGGACATATAGTGGTTCGGTGCACCCCAGCACCTACATCCACTCCCCAAGACCTCTTGGGAATTTCACTATAATCCTACCGATTACAGCCGGTTGTTTTACAAGCTCACAACCCAACTTGTTGTTTTACGAGCGCACAACGAACTCGGTCGGTTTTCCCAGGCTCACCGACTAGAACCTCCCCGATTGTTTTTCCGGGATCACAATCAAACCCTTACACGTTGGTTTTACCCTCGGCTCACCAACAAACCTATCACCGTTGGTTTTTCCCTTTGGCTCACCAACAAACCTTAACCCCTTGATTCAATCCTTTGATTGAATCAAGTTACAAGATATTGAAAACAAAGTATAAAGCAAAACAAAGCTTCTTAAACAAGCAAATATGACAATATAAACAAATAGAGTAAAGAGAAGCCCTCAAACGAGTTTTGAAGATGGAGGAGCTCGGCTTCTTCTTTACTTGATCCTCCTCTGATTTGGCATGAAGTAGAGGATCCCCGAGGCAGCACACGGATGGAGAGGAAGCTTTCAGATTCACTTGGATGCTCTTCTTCTCTCTATTTCGTTTTGGATGGCCCTTTTGTGCTTATGGGAGATTTCCTTTGTAATCTCTTTGAGATCTCTTTCCTAGATGATCTCTCCCACTTTCATGAGTTCTCCCCTAGCTCTCTTCTTGTTTTTATAGCTTTAGATGGCGTGGAAACAAGAATATAGCCGTTAGAGACAAGAAAAAGAGCCGTTGGACACAGTCTGCATTTCCTGACAATGTTACCGTTGGGATCGGAGTCGACTCGCGCGATCAGGAGTCGGCTCGCCTGTTGCAGGAGTCGGCTCGTGTTTTACCGGAGACGACTCGGCCACTGTTCCAAATTTGAATTAATGTGCTTGCCTCGACTGGGAGTCGACTCGTCTTAACCTGGAGTCGACTCGCCAACTTCTGGAGCTGACTTGGCAATTTCGGAGTCGGCTCATCCACTGAAGTCCGTGGATCCAATTTTGAATTTTGTCCTCTCGAGTCGACTCGACTGTCCTGGAAGTCGACTCGAATCTCAGAGCCCGAACTCCCGATCCTCTGTCTTATGGCTCATCCAGTCTTGGAGTCGACTCGAACTTCCTTAGAGTCGACTCGGCTCTCAGTTTGCGAAACACAGCCTTCTGCCATCTTGGTGTAGCGCTGCCTTGGAGTCGACTCGAGCTGTCTGGAAGTCGACTCGAATCTCAGAGGCAGTAACTTGATTTTCTGTCTGTTGATGGTCGCGGAGTCTCGGAGTCGACTCGTGCAATGCGGGAGTCGACTCGAATCTCAGAGTCCCAAAAATGCTCTCTGACTTTTTCTTTGTGTTCCGCTGAGAGTCGACTCTTGCTTTCTTTGGAGTCGACCTACCAACCATCGGAGTCGACTCGCGTTCCACTGGAGTCGACTCGAATCTCAAACCCGAAAACTGCTCTCTGACTTTTCTGCCTGTGACTCCTAGGAGTCGACTCATACTTCTCCGGAGTCGACTCATACTTCTCCGGAGTCGACTCGAATTCCACTGGAGTCGACTCGAAGACTGTTCTTTTGAATTTTTCTTTTGATTTTACTCCTCCAATTTGAATCCTTTGAACTTTAAACTTGGGCCAATAAATTGTAGCTTTCTTCCAACTTGAGAGCTTTGGAGGCCTTCTTGTGTTCTTCCAACTTGCTATGTTCCTTGCAAAATAAATATCTTTCTCCTTGCAACATAAACATTAGTATCTATACTTCAAGGTTTTGTGATCATCAAAATCAATCTATGAATCAATCTTTGGGTCATCACAATTGACTATTCCTAGTACACCACAACAGAATGGTGTAGCCGAAAGAAAGAATATGACATTATTGGAAATAGTTAGGTCAATGATGGCCCAAGCAAATTTATCGATGTTCTTTTGGAGAGACGCTTTGCTTACCGCGGCCTACATTCTTAACAGTGTACCCTTTATATCAGTACCTTCCACCCCATATGAGCTATGGATAGGTAGAAAATCTGACCTAAGTCATTTACAATCTTGGGGGTTGGCTGCCTATATTCTTAATTTCTCTAGCAAATATGGTAAATTGGGTCCTAGAGGAAGGAAATGTATCTTTATAAGATACTCAAAACACTCCAAAGTGTATATATTTATTGAAAAACAGACTAATGGAAGTCTAACTGAAATTAAATCATGAGATATAACATTTTTCGAGCATGAATTTTCTAGTAGGGGTGAGATTAACAAGGAAGAGTCCTTATATGAAGTGGTGGACAATGGTACAAATAATGAATTTATTGAGAAGCAAGAGCAATTGCCTCAACCACTTAAACCAAGTGAGAGTACCATGCCTCAAGATAAATTTAATTTATTTGAAACCTAGTTACAATAGAATCCGCAAAATAGTGTTCCCCAACGCCGATTTGAAATTGAAAGGGAAGCTTATATGGTAACTCCGTAAGATAATGATGAGCCCAAATCAGTAACTGAGGCACTCTCATGCCCTGCGAAGGATGAGTGAAAGAAAGCAATGGAAGAAGAAATGGAGTCAATGAGATCAAACCTAAGTCTGGAATTTGGTTAATCTTCTATTAGGGCATTAGGACATTGGGAACAAGTAGGTTCTCAAGATAAAATGCAAAGCAGATAGATTCATTGAAAGGTATAAAGCTCATTTGGTAACAAAAGGCTTTACCCAATAAGAAGGAATAGATTATGAAGAAACTTTTTCATCGGTTGTAAGATTTATGTCTATTCGATTGATTTTAGCCATAGTAGCGCATATGAATTTATAATTGAATCAAATGGACGTTAAAATAGCTTTGCTAAATGAAGAGTTGGAAAAAAAAACTACATGCAACAACCTGTAAGTTTTGTTGCTTCTGTCCAAGAGCACAAAGTGTGCAAATTAAAAAGATCTATATATGGCCTAAAGCAATCATCAACACAATGGTACTTGAAATTTCATAAGAAAGTAATTTCTTATGATTTCCTTGATGAAGACCACTGTGTCTATGTTAAACGATCCATTGATGAAGACCACTATGGATGACATATTATTAATTGGGAATGATAAGGAGTATGTAAAAAACTATTAAGAAATGGTTGTCTACTCATTTTGAAATGAAAGACATGGGTGAAGTGAGTTATATTCTCGGTGTAAAAATTCATAGAGATCGTTCAAAGAAACTTTAACTCGGTCACAAAAGTATTATATTAAAAAAATTCTTAAACGATTTAATATAGAAAATTGTAACCCAATAGATATTCCTGTTGCGAAAAACGAAAGTTTAACTCTCAAAATATGTCCCATGACTCCAAAAAAGGAAGACATGGCCAAGATGCCATATTCAAGTCTTGTTGGAAGCTTGATGTATGCTATAATGTGTACTCTCCCAGATATATGCTATATCATGGGTCTTGTCAGCCAGTATTAATCTAATCTAGGACATGAACATTGGAAAGCGATAGCAAGGATATTGAGATACCTGAAAGGTACAATTGATTATTCCTTGTGTTATCAAGGAAATGATTTACGCTTAAAAGGCTATATAGATACCGATTGTGGAGGAGACCTAGATGAGCGTAAATCGATTTCAGGTTATATGTTTTTACTAAATAATGGAGCCATCTCTTGGAGTAACCAAAAGCAAACTTGTATTGCTTTATCTACAATGGAGGCTGAATTTGTAGCATGTGCGGCTGCAGTACAAGAAGGTACTTGGTTGAGCAGATTTTTTCAATATTTGAGAATGACTTGATGATAGTTTGGGATCGATAATGATTTATTGTGATAGTCAAGCAGCTATTGTTTATACTAAGGATCCAAAATATCATAATAGAATCAAACACATTGATACCAAGTATAATTTTGTAAGAGACATTATAGTAGAAAAGAAAATATCTTTGCAATATATATCTACGCATCAAATGGTAGCTGATTCGCTTACGAAACCCATTCCTAGAGATGTTTTTTTTATGACATGTCAGATCTCTAGGATTGCGTAGATTATAATGTACGAATTATTGCAAAGTGTTATAAATTTATCACTTCCAATACAATATTCATTTATGAATAATATTTGATTTATTCAAATTTGTTCCTAAGAATGTAATTTTGTACATTTGAAGTAATATACACACACATTATGTGCTAGGCACATAAAAAGATTAAGTATGTCAAACAGGTTTAGATTGACTCTCTCACACGAGCAATCGCCTTTAATGTCTAGTGATGTATAAAGATGAGACATTTAAGCACAAAAGGTCTATTGATGAGAGATCATGCTTAAAATTGATGTCACCTTGATAAGAAGTCAAGATGAGGTCCAAATTGATATTTTTGTAATTGACCGAGATAGATGACCCTACCATCTATTTAGCATGTTCACAAGCCAGATCTGAGTTCTTGGTTGTTTGTTGTGATAAAGAGCATTTAGGAGTGAAACTCAAGTTAGATATTAGAATATGCCTAAACTAAAATTTGTATGGTGTTTATTGAAGAAAATAACATACGCTCAATGAGGACAGAGAATAACACCATAGCACATGATTCATACTATATGTGTTATTGCGACCAATAAAAGAAGTGAGAGAATAGATCCTTGCTTCCTCACTATGTGAGTCTTTATGAGATTTATGTACAACCTCATATGATACCCTTATGACTTTTGACTATTTTTTTATATTTTAGTTTGATGTTTGCATCTTTAGTGTGTTACCTATAGTCATGGTTGATTCAGCTACATGGGGCATGTCTAGGAAAGCAATCAAATTGAAATTGAAAAATTTGAGTAGGAAAGAAAGACTATTTTGCTTTACATCCTTATATTCACCGGCTGGACAATTATATCGTAGTGAGAATGATTAAGCATGCTCTCATATTGTTTGAGGGATCAGAGATGCTTCAATCGATGTAAAGAGATAAATTTGGGGTATGGTGAGATATAACTTAATGCTCTTAATTGGCGAGCTATTATGTATCCCTAACAAGTGTATAACATAAAAGTTCAATTGCATATACTCACTAATCGCACGACTCATTTGCCAAGTATGAATTGCCATGAGAGAAATATGAGAAGAGATCTACTATATTACTGTGGGGATCGTTTCAAGCCCATCATGTGCGAGTGGGAGATATTGGTTCTTGGAGCAGGTCGATCCACCCATGATGGGTCGACCCGATCCATTTTATTTGAAGAGAAACAACCCTTCAAGACACCTGTTGGATATTTGATAACTGCCAGAGGCAGTTAATTTCTACCTCTATATATACGGGTAGTTGCAAAACAAAAAAAAAAAGAAGAGTGATCTTTCTCCATATTTTTTCTAGCAAAAAAAAAATTCTTGAGTTGTGATCAACAAGCGTTTTTCAATTCTGTAATTATGCTTACGATTTGTGATTCGACCGAAAGCTAGTGATATACAAAAAGTAAGTTTGTTTCGATCTGTTTTGATTATAATAAATTTTCCTTCAATAGGTCAATAAATTTTTGCACTAGAAGAATAACATTACCTACATTAAACTAAAGAAACAAAATACAATTCAAAATTATGGTTTCTCTTAATAAATTTAAGGTATTTTATATTCTTATCTTCATCTTTGTTTTGCACGAATTTTCTAGGTTGCTTTTCTCATGCAAATTCTTCACCTTTTTTTATTACATGTTTTTCAGCTTTTTTGCAGTACAAAACTTTATCATAGCAACAATCTTTTAGGGGAAACATTTGCATCTAAACTAATTCATCATGGTCATCATGTTAGCCATACAGGATGCATATGGATATACTACAAAACCATTACATTATATATATATATATATATATATATATATATATATATACATATATATATATATATATATATATATATATATATATATATTAAAATTGCAACTTGTGATCTACTTGGTTATGCATAAGATTTCAGAAAAGTCCAAAAAGTATAAATTGGAAGTTTTGCCTGAACTTTGATTCTAACTTCAAAATTATCCAACAGTGAGACTGGCACTACTATGTGATATTAAAATTAAGCTAAACTCCAAATGCAGAATACTTGAAAACTTGTTTTAAAATTTAGAGGTTGATTTATGTTAAATTTAAAAATATTGTAGGATATGCCTAGGCAACTCTAATGAACCAAATAAAGTTTTGATTGAGTGTGGTAAAATCTTCATGGGCAAGAAAAGAAAAAGTATGACTTTGAAGGCAATATCAATATGTCACCTAGAGCGGCTATTTAAATTACCAATCCATAAATATGATAAGATAAAAATAGGACAAACTTTGAACTTTGTTTATAAAACCATTTTTATTTTTTTAATAATTCTATGTGCTCATGCTACTTTAATCCTTGTTAGATGCATGATAAATATAAATTTTCAATTATATGGATACTACACTGTTCTTTATTTCTTTTAAAAAAAATTATATTTGACATTCTTAATTATACAATTCGCAAAATGAATTTTGTATCACCTTGTTAAATCTTCATATAATAAAAAGGTGAAAAGCATAACTGGGTATCATTAACAAACATGCGTTATTCCATCCATCCATTTGGGCTAAACATGAAAGATCAAAGACTAATTCATCAAAATTTGAGAACATTTTATATCTAGTTTTTAATTGGATGTTAACTCTTTGTAATTTTGCTGCAATTTTGGGAATAACTTATATTGGGAAAAAGAATGCTATGGTAGAACATAGAAGATCCTTCGGTTGGTAAGAAGATCTAATATGTTAGCTATAAGTATTAAACTAATGAAAATAATGTTCTTTAATGTTCATTGTAAAGAAGAATAGGCTTTGCTGGGATTTTGCAATGCTCTCAGTTGTTTTTGAGAGGTGGGGCTATGCCTGTATATATAATAGTTACAACAGATTTAGAAGATTATAATTTAAAAATACAGATCCAAGAAATCAGAGGATTGTTGTGGAGATATGATTCGGTTGTTGCAGATCCTAAAGAACCGAGCTTAAATGATCTTTGCAGATCTTCTTGTTATGACTCCCCTGCAAGCTGAACAGTGGTGGGGCAACTTTCAGCTTGTCTCACAGAAACTGAAAATGCGAGGAAGGTAGAGGCTTGGTAAGCACATCGGCAATTTGATCTTTGCTTGATAAAAACCGAACATCTAGTAGCTTCTGTTGAACCTTCTCACGGACAAAATGATAATCTATTTCCACATGTTTCATCCATGCGTGGAACATAGGATTAGCAGAGACGTAAGTTGCACCGACGTTATCACACCACAACGTTGGAGGACATGAGAAGAAGATGCCCAGTTCACGCATGAGAGACATAATCCACAAGGTTTCTGCAGCGACATTGGCGATTGCTTTATATTCAGCCTCTGTTGATGAACGAGCAACCATTGGCTGCTTCTTAGATGACCAAAAGATAAGGTTGGAACCAAAATAAACACAATAAGCTCCAGTGGATTTACGATCGTCTGCACACCCTGCCCAATCGGCATCTGAAAATACAAATAAATGAGAGGAAGAGTCCTGATTGAGAAAGAGGCCCATGCTCTATGGTGCTCTTGAGATAGCGAAGAATTCGCTTGATAACTGCCCGATGATTCATGGATGGGTGATGCATGTACTGACATACTCTGTTGACAGAGAAGGAAATATCAGGTCGAGTTAAAGACAAATATTGCAGAGCCCCAACAGTACTCCTATATAATGTTGGATCTGAGAATATTGGATTGTCAAACTGAGAGAGTTTGGAAGAGGAGGACATTGACGATGAAACTGGCTTTGCTTCAGCCATTTTTGTCCTTTGTAAGAGGTTGAAGATATATCTCCGTGGAGACAGAAACATTCTCGATGGAGATCTAGTGGCTTCCACTCCCAGAAAATAGTTGAGGTCTTAAATCCTTAAGTGCAAACTCCTAATGAAATGAATGAATAAAAGCCTCAATGGAGGCCAAATGAAAGCCGGTAATAATAATGTCATCGACATAGACTAACACAAAAATTTGAACACCGCGATGATTGTAAATAAAGAGAGAGGTATCAGCCCTTGAGTTAGTAAAGCCATAGGTAAGAAGATGAACATGAAGTTGAGCATACCAAGCCCATGGGGCTTGCTTCAAGCCGTAAAGAGCCTTATGCAAGCGACAGACATGATCAGAAAATTGTAGATGAACATACCCTGGAGGTTGTAACATGTAGACTTTCTTTGATAAGCGCCCATGGAGAAAGGCATTATTGATGTCTGTTTGCCGAATGGACCAATTTTTAGTGATGGCATGGGACAGTACAAGCTGAATAGTGTAGGGCTTAATGATAGGACTGAAAGTATCTGAAAAATCAATACCTGAAACTTGGTGATAGCCCTTAGCAACTAGGTGTGCCTTCCTGCGATTAATAGTACCATCAGAGTTAAATTTGCTGCAAAATACCCATTTATTTTCCACAATATTCATGTTAGGACGATGAGGAACCAACGACCACATGCCTTTTTCATAAGAGCTGTAAACTCTTGATCCATGGCTATACGCCATTCACTGTATTTTGCAGCTTTGGTGTAGCAAAATGGTTCATCAGGAACATCATATTTTGCAGCAACAAGAGCTTTGGGAATGGGATACTTAACTGTGCCATCCGTAAAAATCTTTGGTTTGAGAACAACATTCTGAGATCTTGTGGTCATCGGATGAACTCTGGACACTGGAGCTGGTAGTGCATCAAGACCAAGGGAGGGCAATGTCTGAACATTATGTAGGTGGGACTCTGGAAGTGGTTCAGAGGAAGTTGAGTTTTCGGGAGGCAATGGAGGAGCCAAAATATTAGGAGTAGAAGATAGATTGGTTGGAGAAGGATGAGTTGGGCCCGACTCACTTTGTGAGTTTGAAAAAGTAGAAGAGTCTGGATGAGATGGAGGAGGAGAATTCAACATATATTGAAAATCAAGAGATGAGGATAAAGCCAAATTTGAGGGAAGAGGAAATTGGGAGGGTGCTGGCAGATGGGAAGAGAAAGAGGATATAGGAGAAAGGAAAGAATTTGTCATCAAAAAGAACATGCCGCGAGATGAAGATTTTGGAGTGAAAGTCCTAGCATTTGAAGCCTCTATGGAAAGGACTATAGCCAAGAAACACGCATAAACAAGATCGATAGTCCATCTTGTGCTTGTTGAAAGGCCTTAGATAAGGCCAACATGCACACCCGAACGTGCGAAAGATTGTGTAATCTGGTGAACGAAGAAATAATTGTTCGAAAGGAGTTTTCATGTCAATAGAAGAACTAGGAAGATGATTAATTAAATAGGATGCCATTAGGAAAGCATCAGCCCAGTAAGTTTGAGGAATAGACCAGTGAGAGAGAAGAGACAGGCCAGTCTCAACGACTTGGCAATGTCGTCTCTCAATGGTACCATTTTGCGCTGATGTATAAGGATATGTAATCTAGTGCTGGATACCAATATCCATGAAAAATTTGTGAAGAGGCTGAAATTCACCTCCACCACTAGTTTGTACAGATTTGATTTTGCAATTAAGTTGATGTTCAACATGAATTTGAAAGGCGCGAAAGATAGAGGGAACATCAGATTTATTTGCAATAGGAAAAACCCATAAGAACTTACTGAAATGATCAACAAACGAGAAATAATATCTATAGCCATCAACCAACATAGTCGGGGCTGGACCCCAGACATCAGCAAATAATAATTCTAGAGGACTAGTAGACTTAGAAGATGACGCAATAAAGGGAAGCCGACGGCTTTTGCCTTGTTGACATGCTGAGCAGACCAATGGCAATTTATTGGATGATACTAGTAGATGAAACTAAGAGACCAACCGCTTCATAGTGGGATAAGAGACATGCCCGAGCCGAGAATGCCAGACTTCGAGAGGGACACGAACAGAGGACAAGGCGTGAAAGGAGCCAGATGGAGAGATGGGAGAAGTGAGTGGATATAGACCTCCTCTAGTCTTGCTGTGGTGCAGCGTTCTCCGTGTGAGCTCATCCTTCACACAAAAATGATCAGAATGAAATTCAATAAAGATATTATTCTCACGAGTAAACTGAGAAAAAGAAATCAAATTCTTGGAAATATGAGGCACATGAAGAATGTTATTAAGTTTAAAATCAGCAGCTGGAACTCTTAAGGAAGAGGAGCCAATATGAGCAATTGGCAGGCTTTTACCGTCTCCCACTTGAATCTGATCGGAGCCAAGATACTGATATGCCTGGAGTGTCAACTTTTGCAAATCATTAGTAACATGGTTTGTGTAGCCTGAATCTGTATACCAAGCTGCCCGGTTGAGCATGTGATAAAGCAATAAATGCTACAGTTGCAGGTGGAGGAGTGCCTTGATAAGTCTGATCATAGCAGTAGTAGCATGCTGGTGCTGCATGACCCATGCGCCCACAAAGCTGACAAACAAGGCATGGAGAGCTACTGTTGAAAGGACTACGACCCCAACCACGGCCACGGTTGCGGTCGAAATGTTGCTGAGAAAATTGCTGCTGTGAAATGCCACGGGAGTTCTTATTGCGTGCACTCTCATGGAGAGTAGCAACATTGGCAGAACCTACTAAAATCTTAACAATAGAATTCTGCTACTCTAATCGTAGCTCATGGTTGAGAAGATGCCCATAGATTTTGTCAAGGGACATAGGATCTACCCGGGTGGAGATGGAAGTGACTAGAGCATCATAGGAGGAGTCAAGACCAGCAAGCAAGTAAGAGATAATCTCAAGTTCCTGCATCGACTGGCCAATGGTAGCAAGAACATCTAAAGACTTCACTTTCTGGAAGTAATCTGATGTAGAAGAGCCTCCCTTCTTGATAGTTGATGGTTGTATTCTGATTTGTAGCAGATGAGCATGGGAGTGGGAGGAGAACATCCTCTCTAGAGCCGTCCACACATCAAAGGAAGTAGTAAGACCAACCACTTTGGCAAGAACTTCTTCCGAAAGAGAGGACATGAGAGAGCTAAGAACAACCTGATCTTGATCAACCCAGAGTTCAAAAGCTGGGTTAGGTACATTGGTAGCAGGCTCTGAAGAGGAGCTATCAATGGTGAGGAATGGAGGACAAGAGAAGCTACCATCAACATAACAAAAAACTTTCTGACCTCTGAAGTATGGAACAATTTGAGCTTTCCAAAAAAGATAATTATCCTTTGTAAGCCGAACTGTAACCACATGATGCAAGCTCACCGTGGTAGATGATAACGATGTGGAGTTTGGTTGTATGTTTGGAGTGGTGGTTGACATGGTAGAGTTGGAGGAAGCATTGGCCATAGGATCTGACTTTTGTCAAAGGCTCTGATATCATAAAGAAGAATAGGCTCGACTGGGATTTTGGCAATGCTCTCAGTTGTTTTTGAGAGGTAGGGCTATGCCCGTATATATAATGGAGTTGGTTACAACAGATTCAAAAGATTACAATTTAAAAATACAGATCTAAGAAGTTAGAGGATTGTTGTAGAGATATGATTCGGTTGTTGCAGATCCTAAAGAACTTGTAGAGACATGATTCGGTTATTGCAGATCCTAAAGAACTGAGCTTAAATGATCTTTGCAGATCTTCTTGTTACTACATTGTAGCATTGAAAAAGTATACAAGGAGTAACAACTATTCTAAACCACACATTATAAGCAAAAAGTTTTAATGCAAAATATATCATTGGAGTAAAATTTGAAGGATCATCAAAATAATCTCACTTTAGAGTATTCAAAGTCATGGAGATCACATAATAGTATGTATTGGTAAGGAAATTTTGTAGAATTTATTTCTTCAGACTAAAACACAAATAAGGATCCCCACACCTAATTTATAAGAAAAACAAAAATAAAAAATACAATAAACAAATATAACATGATTGAAAGCCACTGGGTACAATCTTCATATGACAAACAAAAGATCAACTCAAACTTTGAATTATCTTGGATAGCGCTGAGAATGTGCCAAAGGTACAGGAGAGGACTCCTACTGTGATAATAAATATACACAATGATACCTGCAAATTAAAAAAGAAAAATCATTGACATTATATAGTGAAAATTGCCATAGAAACTTACAGATCATTTACTTTCTACTTTCGCTTGATCATCATTCATGAAGAAATGTTAAGTTTCATTCTATACATAGATGGTAAAATGGTTATGACTATGCATAATGATCATTTATGAAGGTCTTAATGTACAAAGACATTTATATAAATGTCTTAACTTTTCACCGATATGTTAAATATCACTATGATGGCATGACGTGTTTACTGTGATATCTTAATGATGCAGCAAGACTGATGCTAATATCATATACCAGTGGGTTAGACATAATCTAAAAGAATTTGATGATCAGCGTCTTAATCGTTCTTCACATATTATAATAAATATTGGTAGGTTATTAAAATGGAAATGATTAATGTCTAAAACAAGCTGTGGAACTATATACTGTGCAACCATAAATTGAATATTAGCAAGAGTTTGTAAAGACAATGTAAATAAAATTTTACATACAAAAAAAGAGTACTTGCGCATGCAGTTACAATAAGATGAGTGGTTCTCAAATAAGAGAAATATGCCGGCATTGTTTTCTATGTTTTTCACTAAGAATGTTTGACATATTTTTTATGGTCAATACTTTTTGGCTAACTTCAACATCCAAATTGCTATTCTGAAAATCAAGTCACACATGGAGCTGCATCTCCCTTCATGACCTGGCACATCAATTTTAACATATTTTCCCCATTCAAGTGCACATATGATATTTTAAAGTGTGGTGCTAAGGACATTACATTGATGGAGTTCCAAAAATAATCATATAATGATACAAATTCAATTTCATGAAAAAAACCTAATTTTTTACTCACCAGCTCCATAAAATATGTCCCTAAAGCTCAGTTACGTTTTACTCAAACTGATAGAATTATATAAATTCTTTTACATAAATAAATATATCTTTTTCACTTATTTAAATATTTTTAATATATCTATTATTTACGTGGTAAGAATGTCATGCAGAGTTTTGATTTAAATTAAAAAAACCGATACAAATGTATCTGTTTAAAGGAAAAAAGAACTCATCTAAAAGGACTATGTCCATTAAAAGGGTGTATTTTATGCCAAAACCCATGGAAACTACTAAAAGAGTTTGATGCCATTTTTTTTCTTTTTTTCTTTTTTTTTTTTTTTTTTTGGTGGTGGGGGGGGGGGGGGGGGGGGTTACTGAAAATAAAACCTCAAATTCAGTTGTAGATTTACATTTGCATGCAATGACCGAAGAACAAATTAAGTCAATTCAAGATTCAGATGTTGTTTTTGTTTTCTAAGAAGTTGAATTGAATTGAAAATTATCATTGCATTGTTATGTATGTCATGACAAGAAATTTTTATAGATCAAAATTCAGGGGAGAGGGGCTGGTTGTTTTGACTGAACATGGATAGCTTCAGTTAATTAATGCAAGGCAAAAATGTAATCCATCAAATTAATTGTACATATATCAAAAAAGGGGTTCTGTTAGCATGAATTCTAGAGATTAATTAGGAATTTTTACAATGTTTTACCTGAGTCCAGGTCACCTTACCCCTGAGAATGCCCAAAAAGCAAGCACAAGGAAGAATCATAGTCTGCAACAACATATTATTAGCAAAGCAAGCACTAGGGAGAATCATAGTCTGCAACAACATATTATTAGCATTGCCAAAATATCAAGATGACCTATTATAAGAAGAGCTAAGTGGAAAATGGGGAACTTACTACAAGCGTGGTGAGCATGGAACCAATTAGAGACATCACCAGACCTGATAACGCAATTGAGATATGAGGACACAAATATACGTGCTTAGTGTACAGTGTATAGCTGATAAAATAGGATTACTATATAAAGAAATGTCTTTTTATTAGTTGACAAAATTCTAAAACATTTAGATGCAGAAATATAGTTCTTTAGAGGGTCATAAAACTAAAGAACCTATAAATTAAATTACTAGTGGTGTCCAATCTTGAATTACAGTACACAGTATGTAGAGGTACTAAACACTTAATAGAAAGATCAAATTGCCAGTGTATCAAGGAGAAACAGGGATGATATAAACTTACCAAAAAAAGGGACTGAAAGTGCCACAAACAAGGTGGAGAACACCAAAGCTGTTCTAATGATGATTGCATACATGTGAGATTTTAGATGGTTTGCTGGTATCAACTCCTCCAAACTCAATGCCATTGGAGTCAGGGTCAATGCGTATGTGATCACTGGTTAAGGAAACATAACTCCTGTTGTTAAATATCTTTTTCCTCTTTTTCTTTTTCAAGACTCGTGAAATATCAAGTTCATTAATTATCATCTAGAATTTTGCTGCACATATTTTTGTGAGACTGTAGGATTTGAATCATAAGATAAATGCATATTTGATTCTTTATCATACAGTTGAGTATATCCTAACAGTTGACACCTTTCCATGGTCAGAGCATTGAACTTACTGAAAAAATTTATGCCACAATTTCTAGCCTTCCACTTTTACATCTGCTACATTTTTCTCAGTCTTAAATCTTTCAGACTGCTCACCAAGGGGGGAAAAAGCTTTTGAAACTGATGCAATTCTCTAGTAGAGGCTAACCAACTACAAATAACATGAATCTTATCATTAAGTTTGTTTTCTCAGCTAAGATCATGGCCAACAATAAAAGCAGAGTTATGCTTTGGGATCCTGTTTTATGCACACCAAATGTACTCCTACTATGTGGCATGAGGGGATTCGTATAAGTTCCAAGACTTAGCACAAAACAAGGGTAGTTTGATGTGAAATTGCCAAGCCAGCAAAAATGGGCAGAAGGATCCTTCTGTGTGCACATAATGGGTGCTCCATAGCATCTCCCATAAAAGCGTTGTAGTTTATTGAGAAGTTTTCTAACATAATTTTCAGGAGTTACTGGAGAAATATAATTTTTTTGGCTCACTCAAGATGGGGGTGTAATACTGCAAGTTGCTTTGACAGTCTTCTCCCCAAGAAGGACAAATGAAACAATCAAATAAAGGATATTTGGTCAACGGATTCACCACCTGCAACAGAAATAATATCATGATAAATAAGTTGCTAATTATAAATAGCAGCTCAAAAAAGTGAAGAATTCAGGATCGACAAATCATTTGCTTTTGATCAATCATCATATGCAAGGACAGCCATTAAAATGTTTATACAATCAGAATTTATTAATTGCTTTTAGTTCAAGTTTTTTTTAAAAGTTACTACAATCAATTAGGTAAGTTATAAATGTAAACCACCCAGTCTACAGGTGTTCTGCACCGTAAATTTCACCAAACAGTTATTTGTGATCCATTGATTGGTGAATACAAGTCAAATGGAAGTTAAACACCCATAGATTCTATCCTCATGAACCAAATATATGCTTTCAGAACCTGATGCTTTCTAAGCAAAGTAAATAACAGTAAGATTAACCCCTAATATTCCTCAAAGCATTCTCTCTGTTGATCACATAGAAAACTGCCTAGCCTCCCTTGGTCTCAACAAACTAAAGACACCATGACTTTTTACGTAATGAATCTTTTGAAGTTGTGAAGCATCAACATTTAGAAGAAAAAGGAAAATATTATCATGCCATTGGCATTTTCATTATTACCGTAGTCCACACGGCGACCTTTGAAACCACCAGATTATGGGGCATGTTGAGTGTGAACTGAGATAATGTGGAATCCCCAAACATGATGTAGCCCATGACAGCAACTCCAGCAAACATCACGGTGCAAATTGCAAAACTGCAAACATATTTTACGAAGTATGATTTGAATTGTATCTCCCAGTATGCTCATGCTAAAATATTACACTGATGTTCATGCAATCCATGCATAAAGCTGAAAAATATATGATCGAAAGCCACTTACCTAGTGAAGAGAACTGATGGGTACTGGTTAGGTTTCTTTAGAGAGGAATATATGTTTGGAAAAACTGCATGGCCTGAGTAGCAGTATCCATATAACCCAACAGCAATTGGAATCCCTGAGAGATTTAGTGAAGTTCCACCATGTCGAAAGCCAACTTGATCCACTAAACCAACCCAAAACAAACTAAAGACCACCAGCAAAGATGCGATAACTCCTCCAGCTGTCAAACATGTAAATAATAGAAATGCGATTAGATTAAATTGCATCTTTCATATGTTGGATAAAAACCAAATCTATATGGGTTTGATGACAAATGTTTGTCACTTAGATCGAAGTCTAAGTGCCATCTGTGCTTAAATAAATATGTAGAAACAGCTGAGAGAGGAAAACTCTTGCATGATTCACCATAAAAAAAGAGGGGGAAAGAATCTAAAGAATCCTCACTCAAGGCAGTAAAGATTCCTGAGTTTATTTCCACCACTAAAGAAATAAAGTTGCTGTTGATTTTGAAACTAAACAAACAACATGTATAATGCTTAATGCATATTAAATAATGAAATTGATCTCCAGAAACTCATGGGTATTATTTGGATTATTCTTGCACAAACTTCACAAAACCACTCACAAACAGGTCAACGACATCATAGCAAGTGGTGATTCTAAGCATGTCGGTCTTCTTTATTACAAAAAAAAAAAAAAGGTCAGAGCCACAAAATAACACCCTGAAAATAATCAATCTGCAGAGAGTTTATTGTTTTTAAACAGTTGATATTTTTCTAGATTAACAACATCATTTTAAATACTTTTTTTTCGTTCGGCAAAAAAGAATTAAATCATTTATTAAATTCTCCATCACAAGCTTGGTTGTTTTTGATTCTGAGCGGCTGGACCAACATGTAAGGATAACCTAACATAAAAGTCTAATTGTGTGCAGTCTGACCTGATATGTAACTAAGTAGGCTTAGATCTCGAAGCCAAGTAGTAGGGAGGACGACGAGAGTGGCCATGATGGCAAAGAGTGGATGAGAACTTAGATGCAGCCCACCAATATTTAAGTGTGCATTGGGAAACAATGAAGATAGATTATCACTCTCTAGTATGATGTATTCAACACAGCAAGCCTGCAAAACCAAGAGTAAGAAAAAATTAAACTTCAGCTCTTACATAATCCAACATAAAATTATAAACCTGCTGGATTTAGGGTCATTTTTTTACTTCAGTTACTAGAAATAAACAAATCCCACAAAATCAAATCTAGGATGGAAAGTCACAGGCTATGTAAATAGTCAACAAGAACACAAAAATTTTATTAGCTTAAGCACACTACTATCCTAGTTTAGTAATGCCTTTTAATACTTGCTGAAGATGTTTCAACTGCCCAATATCAAGTGTCATACAAAAAGAAGGCCACAAGTCATGTAATGTGGGATTTTGCTGAGTTTATGTCTTTAGGACCCCACATTCTGCGCAGATTGGGGCCTCACACATCAGCACAAAATGAGATTACTTAGTGTCCCTTGCCTAGTTTCATAACCATGGATGGCCTCGAACAGACAGTGGGCCAGATTGGACTACCAGCAGGTTCCTTCTTGAGCCTTAACATTTAATAATTAATCAGAAAATCCTATCCATCATGCGGGTTTGGCTCTCTGTATCACAGTGTGATCTAGTCGAGTCGAAAATTTTTGGGACAAGTAATGCTTGGGGCTCAGCCCTTGCACCAAAAAGAAGCACCGGACCATTCCCATACCATGTGGCAAGAGAAGATTGATGCAATTCATGTGGTTGGTGCAATACACAGTAGGATTATGGTATAATCTGGAAGTAGGGTTTCTTTCTGTATGAGGATTGGCCGGGAAACATTTTTCCATTATGACTGTCACTCAACCTGATGCTAAGCCTCTAACTAGCACTAAATTCTTGGGTAAGACAAATTAAGGCATCCTAACAGGAACTTACGAAATAAGATACCACTTCATTGATGGTTCAAAGAATAAAGTATCAGCAGAATTGAACAATTTCGTCATCAAATGAAACACAAGAAACACCAAATTGTGAGATGAACGGATTACTTTGGCTTCAGCTGTATGTTGGTTACTCTTGATAGAGAGAAATGAAAGGATTTTCTCCAGTGAAAAGAGGACAGCAGCAGAACTTGTTGATAGCATTTACTTCTTAGAACAAGTTCAAAATGAAGCTGAACCCTTTTTTTCCAACGCCTAAAGATTTAGAGATTTCAGAGTTTCTTCTTCTAGTGCATGTAATTACTTTTTGGTCTAGAGACAAGTAGTATTAGTTCCTTAACACCAACTGATGAAAAATTTGACCAACACAAGTAGTGTAAGGCCAAGATTGACCATAATTGTCTTCTTCTATCCATAATCCATCCATAAGGTGGTGCCACTTTACACTCTACATCTTGTCTTAAGAGATAATAGGTAAGAAACTGCCTCTTAGACATAAATATGCAGGAAGTTTAATTGTACTTACGTACAGTTCCAGGTAGAGTATAATCTGCACAAAGTAAGAACACAGAAAGTACCCTGGGTTAGATCAAACAAAATTCTAAATGATGCAATAAAGGAATGAAGAATAGGATAGGGAGAACTCACAGAGACAGCAAATCGGCCTGTGGTGCCAAATGCGGCCTGGCCAATATCTGGGAACGTCTCCAGGCCCGGCTCACTGTCCAAGCAGTAGCGCAGTAGGATCCCAGTGTACCATGCAAGCACTCCAAATATGAGCAGTATAGAGAGCCCCATCCAGCCTCCTTCCTTCATGGCGTAAGGCGTCGAAAGGATCCCAACCCCACAAAGAACATTGATTCCTAATCATAAGGAGCAAAGCATCTTGTAAAGGTCAACATACTAACAAGAACTTTAGTTTTTTTCCTTTTTCTCCTCCTCTTTTTTTTTGAATAAAGCTATCGAGTGTAATCCAATTCTGCATGCTAACTGAAATTAGATAATAGTTCTAAACCAATTGTTTCATTATATATATTACGTACGTAAAACTTACATCAATATATTCTGAATTGAACTTATAAGGAATTGTAAGTCATTGAGATTATCTGCATCATTGGTAACTAGAACAAGATGCAACAATTGACAACAAAACGAGCAACGGAAGCTCTCATGGTTCTTTCCTTATAAAGGAAGATGGTTAGCAGTAACTATATGCTAAGAGAATTGGGATCAAGTCTCATGGGCTTGGGCTTCAAACATGTAGTGTCTTGGTCGTAGCGATTAATAATTTGACCAGCCTAGCCAAGTGCACTTAACCTTAAATATGAGCTTGATCTGGGCATAATGATCAAAACTTAATAACCTAACCAAATGATCATATGGGTAGTGCGAGGTTAACATATGGCTCTCACACAGAAAGGTAACACACCGTAGCATATAACTCCTATGATGGTCATCCACCGGCAATCTATATTGCGTCAACTTCGTCGCATAGTGAGTGAACAAATTAGGAAGCCACAGATCAATTATATACATTTTTCTATTTAAGATGTTTGTGTTCTACTAAATCATCTATTTTAAATTAGATTTTTTTTTTGCATGAATACCCTTCCAAAATTAATATTTACATGTATACCCTCATAAAACACTTGTTTTGCTATTCTACCCTTTTTTTATTCTTATTTCTGCATATATTCTTAAGCGATCTAATATCGTTAAAAAATTAACGATTTCAAATTAAAATGACTAAAATATTTTTAATGGGTAGATGTGCAAAAAGAACCATTTATAAGACAATCGCGATGGAGAATAAAAAAGTAATTTCAAATTTTTATTTATTTTTAATTAAAGTAAATATGGTTTTTATTAACGGTATTAGAACAACTGTTATATTCGGGACATTTGTGTGAAACAATATTTTATGAGAATACAGAAATAAATATAAATTTGAAGAGGGTATTCACGTAAATTTGAATTTTTAGAAGGGTATTCATAAAATAAAAAACCATTTGAAATTCAATAGTTGCTTCCAATCTCATACAGGGCATACAGCAACAATTATTCGGGGAGTGATTTAGATGCAACACAGTAGTCCAAATTTCAGAAAATTGTGAGCATCTAGATAATGCTAATCTAGTTGTATATAACTCATACATATCGTATTAACTTGGTCTACTGCCACCTAATCCTGATATCACTTGATTAAGATGTACCAACAGGTGTCATCCAAGTAGGTTGACATCAACGCCCATAGATTCAAGTAATTTAGTAAACACTCGCATGATTAGAATTCTCCCTATTTGAGACAAAAAGATTGGCATCACTAGAAGCGGAGGCTCGCCAGCCCCATTCCATCACCAACCAACAAGAAGCCAACAAGAAGCTGAGTCACAAGCCATGTGCCACCTTGTCTCATTAATAGTCGTGTTGTCCTGTCGCAGCGTAATATTAGCTTCAGAGGGATACCATATCCCATCCAGACATTCTTCTCCCGTCTGGGGACCCGCAGTGCAGGACACCGTTCTTATCCTATCCCCGACCAAATCAGCAATCCTCAACTCTAAACGCCAGCCATTTGCCGCGTCACGAGCGCCCGGATGTGTGACCCACTAATCAGACGGTTCTGAATAAACATTATTACTATTAAACTAACTGTTGACGTCCTAATTTATTGCCATCCCGTCACCAATCGCCAAGTTTGGACTTATACGCAGTATGACTAGGACGAGATGCCGGACCTCCCTATCCTATCCCGCATAATTTGTCCTATGTGGAATAAAAAATAAAAAAACTCGGACCTAGTTGATGCTCCGGATCTACGAACTTGATCGCTATGTGTAACCAAGTTCATTGCTCGCCTACCCTATTCCTGTCTAGGGGAAACCGTGCTACTGTTATATAAATTATTTATAGTTTTCAAAGGCACATGACACGTGCTACCGTATTCTGGTTGTATCTACTGTCGAATAGTGCAATCATACCATTTTACCACAAAAAAAAAAAGCACATTTTACAAACTAATTCGGCTAGCTCTTTTGTCTCCTTCTCAAGGTTATGGTATAACATGGTAAATTGCTTAATAATCTCTGAAAGGAACACCTAATTCAATTAATTTTTTGTTAAATCAAAAAAAATTATAATGTTTTTTACTTGAAAACAATGATTTTTCTAAATGTCCTTAAGATATCTCTAAATCTAATGTGTAAGGTCTGCTTCAATGCAACTAATAATGATGGAGATGGCAAATAGAAATACATACCATTGAGCACTGCTTGTCCATAGGAGCATTGGCGTGAGATAGGCAACTCATGGGAGACTTTGTGAATCTTTTTTGCAGATGACCTCCTTGTTTGGATTGGAGGAGGGAGTAGAAGTGAATGAGAGCTCTTCCTTTCTTCTTCTACTTCATGTTGTTGATCCGCTGCGGAGGTGGCTAAGAGGGGCTTAATTAGTGAGGTGATGATTTCTGGGGTGTGCTTCCCACGGAAGGAAGAAGTGATGAAGGAACTTGACAATCTGCTAAGTGTAGGGGTGCCCAAAAACCCTACTGTCGGTGGTGTAACGCTGCTATACATGTCCATGGATTGCCTAGAAAAAGAAAAGAAAAATCCAATTTGAATGATCATGTAGGCTGAGAATGATGTAATTGGATCAATTGTATTTTACATTATCTAGGATGATTAAAATATGGATGTAGATAAGCTTACACATATTTTGTATGCGATCACAACCAATTACAATCTAAATACATTAAATTAAAAGCATACTAGCTAGTATTTTCAAATAAGAGCTTCGCTTTGGTCATGACCATGATGCTCCTTTATCAAGATCATTTTCTTCTTAAATAATTTGCCTTCACTGCTGCACCAACCAAAATAATCCTCACCTTCCAAGCTTGCATCTTTTTATATTGTTCTGTTTACCTTTAGTTATGTCACTCCATCATGCATGCTACTAATTTAGCATTAATCCAACATATATTCTTTGTAAGACTCATCAACTATGTATTGAATCATATCATTTGTGGGGCTTGTCTTCCATCCTCTCAAATAGATAGAGATGGTTTAAGGAAACTCTGAAGTTTCATGATTTTGCTGGTGCGAACAAATTTTACAAACAAATAGGGCCAATTTGCGAATATACATGAAGCATGGCATGAGTCCCTATAGTCGTGAATACCATGGGATTCAATGATTTATTCATCAAATAGTTGTAATAAAAAAACTAGCCATAGATTTATCATCAAAGTAAGCTGCCAATAAACAGTGTGTGTATGTACTTTATCTCTCAGCTTTTCAGTAAACTCTCAAACTAAACAAAGATGCAGTTTATATTTGTCAATGATATATTATTAAATATATTCTTCTATTTTCTAAAATCTCCTAAGATTTCTAGCAAGTTTTGAATCATAAGATTTTTTTTTTTTTCCTTTGAATATCATCAATATATGGCATAAACTGTACAGCTACTTATACACTTGAAACATATGCTTTCTACCTGCGTTTTGTCCTCTTGACCCCATCAAACTAGGGGACATTTATTTTTCTAAAAAAAATTATTAGTAATTCAACAATTTTTATAAATCCTAAGCTCTAATGGTACTAACCGGTAAAGTTGGTAAAATCTGGTATTTACCTGAGTTTAAATAATTTTACTTGTTTGTTGAAAAGAATTCAACTATCCCAAAACTATTGCCCGTAAGGCCAAAGTATTTCCAAATCCCCAGATCTCTCCTCCATTATTGCGCCCAAATTAAAATATCCAGGTCTACAATAAGACAAAGACGCCATTTTCGCTCCTGCCTTTCCCGTCCTCACAACTCCAAAATCCAAATATATTATCCAAAATAATATTAAAGACATCAAAGAAATCACGGCATTAAATGCGTAGCAAACATAATTTCTTCCAACACGGCATCGAGACGCCGCGTTCCGACCTACCCTAGACCGCCCGATCGAGATCCGACAGCCAGAAGCCAAAAAAATAATACGGACGGTCGGATCGTGATCGGAGGGTGGACTGGTTTGTACCTGTAGCTCTGCGGCCATGTGGTGTTGTAGGAGCTGGGCCTGCTGCTGAGCCGCGGGCTCGACGAATCCGAGCCGTCCGATTCGTCGCTGTCCTCCTCTTCCAGTCGATCCTTCCCCATCTCCTCCTCGTCGACGACCTCATCGTCTTCTTCCCCCTCGCTGTCAATAAAGAGGTCTCGGCCCAACACCGAGTTCTTCATTCCTCCTCTTCCTTCTATAAATAAATAAAAGAAAACCATTGTTACTTACATTAAATTAAAAATGAATAAAAGACAACCAAAGGAGAACCCAGCAATAACAGAACGAAAGATTTTGAATGATTTAGAGGGAAAAGAGAAAAAAAAATCAAAAAAAAAAGAAAAATCAAGGGCTTGGTGGCGCGATGGCGATAAAGTAGATAGGAACAATGCTTTCTATGGCCCGGGATCTGATTAGAGTGGTATAGAGGAAAATGGCACCGCAGGTTGGAGAGCTTTGAGATAGAGATTAGGAGTCAGAAAGCAAAGAGGGAAGGCAGAAGAAATAAGGGACTCCAAAGTGGACTTACTACGGGCTCTGGAGCTCTCCAGAAATGGCAGTAGAAGGGGGGGCGGGGGAGAGAGAAGGGTCCGTCTCAAAAGGGTGGGAACGTCATATTTATACAGCTTTTTTGGCATCCATTTTGGCTTCCTTTTGGCATCGGCGACAGACTCGTAGGAAGATTCAAGAGAGAGATAATGATGCAAGAGATGGCTCCCAATTTACCCCTGGTTGAGAGATGTATTTGCAAGCCAGGAACAAAATTGGAGACACCGGCTTGGGTCTCTATCACCGTACCTGGTGCCCGGGCTGTCCCCAGCCTAGGCTAACTCATTTAAGACCTAGCCAATTTAGAAAAAAATATTAGTTGGACCGAATCAACCAGCTCGATGGCAGACTAGTTCCATAAAAAATTATCATATATTATTTAAATAAAAAAATGAGCTTTACCGGTGCCTCCCTTCCACCCTCTATCCGACACAGCGGCTACACTATTGCTAGCGCTTGCTCTGCAGCCCCATGCTCTACTGCCGGCACACCTACATCCAGCTCCCTTAAATCTCTCCATCAGCTCCTCCATCACCCTCTCCATTCCTCCACCACCGCCCATGCCTCCAACAGTCGTATCCCGATCACCATCACCTTCAACACAATGGTCGCATTAATTCATACCTCCATAAACGATGTTAATTTGTCACCTCCACCAATTTCTTCAGCCTCTCTGGCTGCCCTGCCACTTTCGCACTCTCTCCCTCTATTAGTGAGCACATTGCCAGCACCCCCATTACCTCCAACCCTAGATTCAAATCTAGATCCTTGAATGCAATCTCAATCAACATCAATTGGATATCATGAGTGGAGATCACTGCCCGATTCTTATCACTCTTCCCATTCCTTTTTTTACTGTGATATGTGGCGCTCTTTGATTGGACCAATCTACCGTTAAGTTGGTAGACCCAGTCCAACTAATAATTTCTTCTAATACCATGTTGTCAAGAGATCTCATCATGGCTTGAGATCTTTCAAGATTTTTCATTTATATAATTTAAGTTAATCGTTCTAATTATATTTCAATCTTATGGTTGTACTACGTTGCATTCTATATGAATTTAATAATTGATATTTAAAATATAAATAATATTTATATATAGATAATAATTAAAATAACGTAAAATATATAAATTATTGATATATTTATAATTCGAGTTTAATCAAGCCAAACTCGGGCTAGTTAAAGCTAGCTTCCCCAGCTTGTCCACTAATTGAGCAAGCGCCCAAACTTCATAATCTATTCTACGAACATCCCCACTCCTTTAATAGCTCTACACTGGTTGAGCCATCGGACCCAAATAGACACCAATAAGGTGAAGTTTTGGTGCGATGGTGCAATAGGTACATGGCTGTTCTAGTGATGGCTCTAATTGTTAACATGTGTTTTTTAATTAATGAGAGAATTAACCAGCTGGGTGCTCTAAGCAACATCTCTAGGTGATTTAGACTGATATCAGAACAGTTGGCTCATGATAAGAACGAGTATATTGTGCCATCTTGATTGGGTAGCGGCCCCCCACGGCCTCTTGGGACAGATCTGATAGATGATTTACAAAAATGCCCGTTAGTCCCCACTTATTTGGCCTTTTCAGCTACTGATAGGGCCTATTTCGATAGGCGCCAGAACTCACCAGTCGAAATGATGCCACATCTCGAGTGACATGTGATTCTCGAGTTTAATTGACATTATTGTGTTTCTTAGGAAAGATTACCATTATTGTATTGCCAATTACGTTATTAGTCTCATTGTTTCGAGTCTATGATTCTGTGTCGAGTCATGTTAGTTTAGTTTAACCTTATGGCATGTGTCACGACAAATTTCACCAGTGATATTATGTTCTCTACTCATAACTAGCATGGCTGATATTTCTCTACTTATCTAGGCTTGACTAGCCAGGTTTTGATAAGATGTTCCATTGAACTTAAGATTTGAATCTTGAACCTCCTCCAAAAGCAAATCTTTAGTAGAGAGATGCCAATCAACTGAACTAATAGTTGTTTCCTGCATGATAGATAAGTATTCATCATTCATGGCACCGTCTGCTTTCATTCACTAAAAAGCTGTATCATGCATGAAAAGATACAGGCCAAACCACTTCTTTGAAATATCTACGACCTGTGACATTCTAATAAGTTGGAAAAAAACAAGTGACCTAAAGTTAGAATAAGGAGTTCAACAATTTTTTTCCTTAAGACATCGCATTAAATAATAATTAGTGATAAGGGCTATCTTTTAAACTCGGGTCATTGAGGGTCCACTGCCCATTTTAGCTATCTATGCATGGGGCGATTTAGATCCATTGCAAACAAAGAGTTTTCATTAAGAGCTTATTTAGATATTCTTACAGATTTAGACTGAAAATTCTTTAAAACTTAGGACTATTGGCCGATCTAACTTGCATTTTATAAGAATTTGTTCAAGTCTTGCTCAGATCTTAGCCTTTGGGCTGCAAGAAGGAAAAAAAAATCAATGGGCTGAGTGATTTCTTTTTATCTTTCCGCAGAACTTGGGTTGGATGGTATTGTTGATATAAGAGATCTATTTTTTCTCTTGCTGTAGGACTTGGGCTGTATTTAGTCGATACAGAACCATACTTAAATGAATGGCCCGTTCGATGAATCCTATAGGAATTTTCAGCCTAATGCTGTAGAAATATCCAAATAGGCCTTAAGTAGGATGTAATGTTTGATAGATTTCAAGATTTTTGCTCAGCTAACTAGACCTACTATTTTCAAGCTTAATTAGTGAATTAACTCAGCAACCTAATTTGAATTTGGCTGGTCAGGTTATGGTGATCTATTTCCAAATGGAGGTTCTAGGCTCTTTTTTCTAATTGATAGCAAGGAGACACATTGAAATATCATAATCAGCGTAAGCTATTAAAGGCTGGGATTGATTTGACTTCTTGTTTTTTATGAAAAGGAACAAGTCAAAGTTATATTCTTCAATATGGTTTGGCATATGTACATATATCATTTAGCGATGAGCAACATGTACAAGGCGGAGCTTCATAGGCACAACTTGGAGTTTGATTCTCATAGTAAGCGTAGCAGTTTAAATAACTATTCTCTTTACCTATATATATTATCAGAGATTTCAAAGAATAAAAAATATTATTGTCATCTTTTAATTTGGTTCTGAACTCCAATACAGAGAAAATTAGTTGTTCAAAGGGGAATAAAAAATAAAAATAATTTGAAAACTTATACTCTAATTTTCATGCTTAGTTCTTAGTTCGACAAAAAATAAATGCCTATCGAGATGTTTCGTGTGTGCCAATAAGGTGTGTCAAAGGAAAATTACAAACAAAGAAATCAAGTATGAAATTTCTTCTCCTAAAGATAGATGGCCATGCATAACAGAAGCCAAGAAAAAGATATACGTGCTGGCATAATGTTGCTTTTCGAAATCCATGTGAAAATTATGGATGTCCTGCCCATATCATTATAAAATCTATTATCGTTATAAATTGGGTGGGGGCCTAAAACCTCTCTCGTTCTCTGAAAAGAAACTATTCCATTTGGTACTTATCATTCACCATGTATCTAATATAAAGAGTAATTGCAACAGCACTAGGAGATGATCACAGAGAGAATGTACAAACTTGTGGACGACCAACTTGTTGGCAATGTTTATAATTACTAGATGTACCAAAATGTGTATTGACTGTAATTTGAGTAGTCATCCCCTAAAGAAAAAAAAGAAGTAATTGATCAAACCTTTTTAAGGGAATAAATATGTTGATCTACCTTCATGATCAATAAATATAAAATATTGATGCTGGAGAATGGAACTCCCTAGTCCCCCCAGAGGTTACAAGTTGTGAGCTCTCGGAGAACCACGTATAAAGAAGACCTTTTTCTTAAATCTAGGCGTTTATCGACTAGATCCGTTCCACCTTTTGCGACGGCCGCGGCGTCACCATCGGGCATCATCAGGAGGCGCCATGTTACGGGAGTGCCGTGCCCCCACCTTAAAAATGACTTACAATTTGGACCACCTGGTGGGGCCAGGAAAAGGAATATATATATATATTTCTATCAACAAAATGTGGAATCGTCCTCCAGGCTCCAGCTCACTGTTGCTGGGGGGACACAGATTTGGATGTATGAGGTGGCAGATATGACTAGATCTTTGAGACAAAAAAGTGTGAAAAGTCTCAAACTAGCGTCCAAAGTGAATTTATCCAGGGTTGCTTGCATGTCCAATGACCTAAATAGACCTTCAACCATTACATGGATGGAACTAAGGAGCTTTTTGCTTATAAGTCTAATCTAACCCAAATTTGGATTGCATGGATCTGCTTAGAACACATCTGGTTTTAGATGGGCTGAGCTTAATTTAGATTGAATAATTATAGTATAGCCGTGAGCCTAAAATGCAATCACCTGTACTGGTCCAAAAATATTACGGGATGCAGTCATGGGGCAGTCTTGGAAGGTAGATATCAGAGGGCAGTTCAGGCTTTGAGGCAGTAGTTAATTGTTTTGAGAAATATGATAGAAAGGGTCCCACCAATGTTTGTCTTAGGACAATTTTTAAGTGGAGACTGGAGAGGAATATGCCTGCCTGCTGCTGAGCTATCCTAAGTTGATCCTTGGTCTAAACTAAATAATTGTGTAGGGTTTTTCATAGAGTCGACTGAACAGTGTTATCTAGATACCATTTCTGTAACAGTGTTATCTAGATTAATCTTTTTTTTTTGAGGGAATGCTACTCTTTCTGTTTCATGAGGTAGATATGGCTTGAGTTACATGTTGAAAAATATCCTCATCATGGAAATATCAATAACCATTTTCTTGCTAGATTTTTTTTTACTATACTCTCCTAAATTTTGCCACATTCATCAGTACAATTAGAAAAGACATATCTACTTCAAAAATATTTGGACCACTCACCGCTTTTCTTCACTGTAGGGCATGTAAAGTTACCCTCCTTATATTTAGTTCAACTACATTAGATTCTTTTCTCAGTGCATATATATATATATATATATATATATATATATATATATATATATATATTGTTCTATTTCCTAACCGTATTAGGTTTGTGAAGATCATTAGGCATGGCAAACAAAGTAAGAAGTTAGAAACCCATCGAGAGAAGGCGTCTGTGCGTGCGTGTGCTTATGCGTGAGAGAGACCTCCATTACGGAAACAAGCCATGTTGGTGTGCCCCATGAAGGGTCCGGAAGAGCAAATTGTGCTGGTAATTTCTTCCACTAAAATAACCTTTCTTTCAGGACCTGCAAGGACGCGGCACAGAGGTTGATGCCTCAATAAAGCCCTCGTTGATGTGATATGCCTCCCAAAGCTCGCGACCCTTGAACAGAATAATTAGGCACCAATGAAAACGTTGGTAGCTTCAATCATTACGAAAAGCCGAACGGAATCCTCCCCATCTGAACCATGGCACCAAGGAGCAGTGACTGTAGCCATATTTTAATCAACGTCGCAGCGATTTAAATTTAAAATCATAAGGATAGAAATTATGTCCAGTATCACTAGGCTACTACCTTAATGGTAGGGTGGTGGCTTTTGGGCCGGAGGAAGAGAGGCCACGAAATCCGCTTGCGGAGTTGCTGTCAAACCCATCTCGTCGACGTCCTTTCTCTGCGTGTCCTATTCCTTGGTGATTATATGTACATGGCTCTCGTGATCCAACGAATAAAATATTTGGGTCTCGTGAGCTACTACGGATGTGTTGTTATAAAATACACCTCATGTTACTGGGTGGCGCTTCATCATTATCCATCATCCATTGATAAGAGTAGTACGAGCTCCAACCAGTTGTATGGTTTCTTGGTCCAGAACCAGGCAACAAACGACATGGATAATGGAATGTACATGGTCGTTCTATCAACAGTGGTATCAGCACCTGGGTTCGTCGGTACTTGTTGCACCCACCCACAGAGCTGGCGCCCGGCGTGGAGTCCATATTCTTTTTTTTTATTATTTTTAGATTCTCTTAAAACTAGGATTGGAAAAACTAGCCAAAATTTGGATAAGAGCTAGTGAGTCTACAATCCAAGTTGTTCTTACCCACCACTAATAACGTTATCAACTACATAAATTAACTGGCATCCTCAATTTTATAATATTTCTCAAAAATTTATTTTTAACAATAGGATACCCAGAAACTATTCTAAAAAACTATCTTAAAGAAAATTATCGTTCATTGCATGAAGTATACATGATTTGTAATATTAGGCTTGGGCACATATGCTTGTGATATTATGATTTAATGTGTAAGAAGCGATGCACTCCCACACTCGCGCGCGCAGAGAGAAAGAGAGAGATAAACATAATAATTTTTTTATAACAAATACATCGAATACTAATAGATGTACTAGACTTGCACAAGGACAATAAACCCTTTGCGGTTATACCAGCGATATGGATTTAAGTCTCACCTTTATCATGCTTGAGGGTTTTGAGCATCTTCCCATTTTCTAGTTTTATTTTGTCAAAAATCTTTTTGGCGCTAGAATAATGCAGTCTGAGGAGAAGAGATTTTTTCCCAGATTTCAGAAAAAAAAACCGGCAGGCATTTTTAGCTTCTTATTTCTCTTTATTCCTTTTAAATCGGATGAACAAAAATGGCAACTTATTCTTTCACTTTTGGCCTTAGCTTTTGGCACCGGATACTAAGAATTTTTATTGATTCACCCATTCCTGGGAGCATCGCACTGGTTCACAGCATCTTCCCCGGAACGGCACACCATTACGTTTCATGTCTGAAACGTTCACATGTCCTTAACCAAATAATAACGGGATTCTGGTATTGCAACAGCTCCCAACAGACTCTGTTACAAGCTGTTATTAAAACAGCTTAGCTCCACCACTCCTGTAAGAAGTCTATATAAACGTAATGAGATGAACAGACTGGTGTGACAGTCTTCAGACTTTCTTCTTCTTCTTCCATCTTCTTCTTCAGTTCTCTTCATCTATCCTCTTCAGAATCTCAACATGGTATCAGAGCAGAAGATCCATCCCTTTCCATCAAGTCTCTTTTCCTGATGGGAGCTTCATAATTGTCAATGTCAGCCCAGTCAATTAACCTGGAAGTCAGATTACCAATGATTTCACCAGGATCGGTTAATGCTGAAGGCATCGCTGAAGGAACTCATACTCGGGATGATCAAGTAATCCCACCCAAGCTGAAGTTCCTCCTAAATCAAATTCGATCTCTGGTACCAACTCCCCTTTCATCTGATAATTTTCTCACTTGGAGATCTCAAGTTACACGAATCTTCAAAGCAGCCGGTTTTTTCGGATTTCTTGATGGCTCCTCCACACAAACTCCAACTTCTCCCACATATGACATATGGATTCTCACAGACCAATTTCTAGCAACTGCATTAAACTCCATTATCTCTCCCTCTATTCTTCCATATGTTATCAACCTGGATACCTGCTTCCAAATCTGGGCTGTGCTCGATTGCAGACTGAACTCTGCCACACGGTCCCATATCATCCAGCTCAAAAATGAGCTCCACAATGTCAGGAAATTAGATCTATCGATGTCTCAATACTTAAACGACATCCGAACTAAGGTAGATGCACTAACTGCTGCTGGTTCGAAGATAGATCCAGAAGACGTCATTCTTCATGTTCTCAATGGGCTGCCACCATCCTATGATTCATTTGCAACTGCAATCCGTACTCGTCCCTCCCAAATCACTCTAGATGAACTGTATGCTCTCCTCTGCAGTGAAGAAATCATCCAACTCCTTTACTCAAGCATCAATCTCCCTACGAACTGCTATTCCATAGACTACCTGATTACAACTTCCTTCGAACGTTTGGTTGTCAATGCTTCCCCTGGCTTCGACCACACTCAAGTAACAAACTGTCCCCCCGATCCACGCCCTGTATTTTCTTCGGTTACTCCCCTCAACACAAAGCATACAGATGCTATAACTCAAAAACAGGCAAAATAATTATCTCTCGTCATGTTATATTTCATGAGACTCTTTTTCCATTTTCTCACATGATGCATTCATCTCCTCCCACACCTGCTACACTCTCTCCTCCCCTTCTCGTTCCAGCTTCATTGCTTCCCTCAACAACACCTCCCAATATCAATTCAGAAACAGCATCTGCATCACCTACTTCCTCCAGTCCACCTCTGCTACCTACTCCTTCTATCTCTTTGTCACCTTCACCTGTTCTACCTTCACCTGTGTCAGATTTGCCTCCTCTTCCACAAAAACGTCACCATATGATAACTAGACTTCAAACTGGTTCCTTAAAACCCAAACGGCTCACTTCTCTGCTCAGTTCAGTCACCACTCCAGAACCCACATGCTTCAGTTCTGCAAACACTGATCCCCACTGGAGGACTGCTATGTCACAAGAATTCAATGCCTTACTTGAGCAAGATACATGGGAACTAGTACCCAGGACCCCGGATAAATTGGTTCTTGGATGCAAATGGACATATCGACTCAAATACAACTCTGATGGCTCTATTGCAAGACATAAAGCCCGACTAGTAGCTCAAGGGTTCAAACAGCAATATGGTATTGATTACCATGAAACATTCAGTCCGGTGGCAAAATTCCCGACCATTAGAGTTCTAATTGTCTTGGCATTAACACACAATTGGTCTATACGGCAACTTGATGTATCTAATGCATTTCTCCATGGCAAATTGGAAGACAGAGTCTATATGGAGCAACCCAGGGGATTCGTAGATTCCTTACGCAGTGATTATGTATGCAGACTCAAGAAGGCAATCTACGGGCTAAAACAAGCTCCTCGGCAGTGGTTTGCAACCTTTACTTCCTTTCTCATTCACCTGGGGTTTCAATTTAGTACTGCTGACCCATCACTCCTGATTTCTCACCAACAAGAAGAGGCTATCTATGTTCTAGTATATGTGGATGACATTCTCATCACAGGGACTGATACCGCTGCCATTCACAAACTTATCTTACAGCTCCAAAATCGGTTTAAGCTCAAAGACCTCGGCACTCTCTCCTATTTCTTAGGAATTCAAGCTACTTACTCTTCGTCCGGTGTCGACCTCAACCAGAATAAATATGCTCACAATCTACTGCAAAGGGCGGGCATGACAGATTGCAAACCGGTGCTTTCACCACTACCCACCAAATCACAACTCACCGAAGATTCTGCAGCCTATTCCGATCCGGAGAAATTCAGAAGTCTTGCCGGATCCCTGCAATATCTGACAATCACCAGGCCAGATATCTCATTTGCCGTAAATTTCATCTGTCAATTCATGCATCATCCCCTCCAAGTTCACTTCCACATGCTGAAAAGGATACTCAGATATGTCAAGGGCACACTGGATTACTCTCTGCACTATGAACCAAGCTCTCTAGTTCTCTCTGCTTTTTCCGACTCAGATTGGGCAGGAGACACCTCAGATCGTCGATCCACCACTGGGTTCTGCATCTTTCTGGGTTCAAACCTCATCTCGTGGCATGCTAAGAAACAACCCACCGTGGCCAAATCATCTACTGAAGCTGAATACCGAGCCCTTGCTACCACAGCAACTGAGATCATATGGCTTCGTCGCCTGCTACATGATTTCAGGATCTCTGTTTCTGCACCGACTGCTCTCAGCTGTGATAACATCTCAGCTCTCACCCTGGCAACGAACCCAGTTTTTCATGCTCGCACCAAACATATCGAGGTTGATTATCACTTCGTGCGAGAGAAGGTTCAGACCAAGGAAATTTCCCTTGCTCATATCTGCACTCAGGATCAACCCGCAGATATCTTTACGAAAGCTCTTCCCATAACCAGGCATTCTCTATTACGTTCCAAGCTCAGAGTTCTTCCCGCACTCTCAGCTTGAGGGGGGGTATTGATTCACCCATTCCTGGGAGCATCGCACTGGTTCACAGCATCTTCCCCGGAACGGCACACCATTACGTTTCATGTCTGAAACGTTCACATGTCCTTAACCAAATAATAACGGGATTCTGGTATTGCAACAGCTCCCAACAGACTCTGTTACAAGCTGTTATTAAAACAGCTTAGCTCCACCACTCCTGTAAGAAGTCTATATAAACGTAATGAGATGAACAGACTGGTGTGACAGTCTTCAGACTTTCTTCTTCTTCTTCCATCTTCTTCTTCAGTTCTCTTCATCTATCCTCTTCAGAATCTCAACAATTTTAAGCATGGGATAATATCGAACTATATTCAAACTCAGCCATACTGAGTTGAACGCCAGAATGCGTACAGGTTCAGATTGTTATATGGAAGGATAAATCGAACTCAAGGAAAGCTAGACAACACTAATTCAGGCTTGGTTCATTTGTTACATGAACTGAGCTTGAACAAGCTTTTATCATGCAAGTTGGAGTCTGTCTCTGTTCATTTTGGCAAGCCCTAGGATTTAGACTAGGCAAGTTTATGAGCTGAGATTCTAGAGGCTGTTTGAGCCCGTCCCAATTTCTTGTTGAATGAGCCTCAACGTCGTTGTCGCTGAATTGAGTTACCACTCGCATGCTGGATCGCAAAACAGCCTGACCTTTTATATATACAGCATGGTAGTTTGTCACCATCATGCAACTTAGTATCACCCCTTCAGTATCCAGGAAATGCTGGCTACTATTTATATACCCTCCGTTGCACTGAACATGTCAACAAACACGACCCTTCTATAGCATATGCTTGGTGAATCATTCGAGCATCGATAGAACACGGTATAAAATGAGAAAACTACATGTTAGGCTCTAGACAGGTATCTATTGTAATATGTAGGCCTTAGTCATATACTATTTTATAAACTTTCCACAACCTTCAATATAGACATGCAGCAGTCCCGAGAGAGGAAATCAAACCTCTAACCCAATGCCATGAAAACATCTCTCTCCAAATAAAGAAGAAAAAGGAAAGAAAAAAATCCATATATTATGAGAAACTAATTAAACTCTAATAATAACAATCAAAGATCTCGTTCAAATAGATTAGCCAGAAGGTATTACTTTTGAGTTATGACTAGAGTATATGTACCTATTACATAGCCGATGTGAAACTAAATGCAGTTATGGGTCAACAATCTCTTAAGAAATAATTTTTAAATAAACACAACAGCCCATCGTCCTCTCATGTGCATCACATGGGCTGCATATGCTTTTTAGAATTATGGCCATCTATCTCCTGCATCATGTGCCAAGCTCGTATTAGATTCGGGCTTAGTCAATCACTAGCTAATTAGCACTGCTCATAAACAAATAGTGTAAACTACAATACCCCCCCGTCCCCCGCCTCCGCCCCTCAAAGTTAGGTATAAATTATACCGACACCTAGTAGTTTGAAAAACCTACAGTTACACCCTTGAGATTTATTTTTAGCCTACACTTTAACCCTTGCCATTAGACAGACCATTAATCTTAAATGGGACCCAAATGCCATGTTAAAATAAATTTGTAAAATGACCAAAATGATCTTGAATAACCAAATGGCCAAAACGAATTCGAAAACCCTCTCCATTTATCCAATTCTATAATAACTGGTCTCCTCTCCTTTCTTACCAAGCCACATTCTTCTTCTCATGCGATGATGACCTCCTACTCCTATGTGCCTCAGCTCTTTATCTCTCATGCGCCATCATCATCCCCCAAGGCCCCTTTTAGATTCTCTCTTCTTACTTGAAATCCACTTCGCTCTCTCCCTTCTGGCTCTCCCTCTCTATTCGATTCTGAGCAAGCCTACCAGAACCCTAGACTACTACTGTTTGAAACTAATGTCACTGCATATATTATTATTTCAAAGTAAGTTTATTAGGCCTCTAATAGAATTTATCAGAAGTTTATTACTTCAAATTAATGTTACAAGATTTCAGATCAAACACGTCTTTATTGCTTATTTTGACCTTTCTAACCAATTGAATTTAACTAAATCTAGTAGAACATGATGTCTGCATGCTATCCTGGTTTAGAAGTCCATAATGAATCAAAAGTCAGGTTTCAAGAATATGTTGTTTTGACCTAAAATTGATGTCACTTCATCTACTTTTGTTTCATATTATTATTGAACCAAATTAATGCCATTTGGCTGCTTCTTTTTTTTTTTGCAGAAAGTCCTAATGTCTCAATTCAGTGCAAGTTCTAAAAATAGCTCATTTTGGGTAAATTACTGCAACAAGTGGTGCCATTGTGGTTGCGTAGCATCAATGAAATTTCAAATTCTCAAAAAACAATTCAAACAAATTGTATTGTAGTTGTGAAGAACATCCCTTTTGTGGATTAGTGTTTGCCTACAAATGATCAATCTGAAAGTCACACATCAATAATGGGTGATGATTCACTTCGAAATATAAATTTAAGGATGGAGTCAAGAAAGTTGGATTGTAATATTAAATAATTAGTGAGAGTAGTGCTATGATAAATAGACTTTTGGTTGAACTAATAGTACTACTTATGTGTATACTACTTATGTGTATAATAGTGTTTATATTTAAGTGACCATTATTGTATTAGTGTTTTGGAAAACTTGTTAATATTGTAATGACCATTGGAGCTAAATGATTATGATGTTATTTTAGTTAAATGCCTATCATGTTCTTTTGCTTCATAGCATAGTTTGCTTCATTAATAGCACTACTTTTTTTTGCTTCATAACATGATTTGCTTTAGCAGCTGCAAGGTCAAAATGAACAAACACCCATATGCTTTCCTCAAAGAATCTTAGCTCCTAGCTTGTCAAGCTTGAGATTGAGAAGAGTATGTAGAGAATTTTCGTAATTACCCTCATTCTTAGCATATGGAAGAGCACAGCTAGGGTGAGGAAGTATATGAAAGATTAGTTTGAGAAAAGGAAGCAACTTGCATGGAGATAAATGTGTTGCAGAAAGATTGTAGAATACATGTGCTAACAATAGTATATACATTTTCTCTAAAACAATATGGGTAACAATTGTGCACTAAAACAATATATGCTAACAATCTGAAACTTCATCATGATTCATCCACCTATATTAAAGTTCAAGAATTCAAATACATTTGAACACTGACAATGATATATACAAGTGAAATGCATGCCTCTAACATTTATCGAAGAGGCATGCCTCTAAAATAGTATATTATATTCAATCTAAACAATTTTTAATTAATAAAGTAATAGATACTCATCATTTACGTCCAAAAAGATATCAAAAGTAGTAAAAGATTCTCATCCCTTGATTAGCAAACATACAGTAGAGACATCAAAAATAGCCCGTATGACATAAAAAACAGAAAAAGATTTCCACTCTTTACATCCAAAAAGGTAAAAAACACAAATCTAAACAAACATAAAAAATAACTCACTTTAACATCCCCCAATGCTAGCTACTTTGCTAGCTTCCAAATAAATCTGCACCCCTCTCCCTTGAACTAGATCCACCACTTACTCCACCACCTCCTCGAGGCCTCCCTCTTGAGCCAGATCCACTCCTTTCCCTTAAGAAAGATCTAGTTGGAGGTTTCCATCACATACTTGGGACTGCTGGGACATATCAGCTTGGCTTGAGAAGTGTTCTTGTGTTCTTTTCTGCAAAAATCATAAGAAAATGATGTAAGTAATATGATCTAATTAAGTTAAAAATCTTGACAAACCTTTTTGGCTATAGGTGCATGCTGGTATATCCTCCTATTATGGTCAAATCCCTTGCAATTATCACATCTCATGGTGGTTGACCTTTTCTCCCAACAACTTTACCTTCCTTCTTTCTTTGGGTGGTGGAGGTTGTTAATTCTCGTCATCATTACTTGGGGCAAGGTTGGTATCAAGTAATGGATGGAACAAACAACTATATGCTTTTAAGTATTTTTCTACTATATAACATTAATCACATAATTACTCCAAATTTTCTCTTGTATAACCAACACATACTACAACATGTTTACAAGGTAATTCAGTTTCTCCTACTCACCATAACTACGACTTCTATTACTCAAATCAATTACAAATTTTCTAGCTCCTTCTAGTACATGGAATTCTTGCTTGCTTGTTGGTATTAACTTACAGACCCTTAAGGCTTGCATGGTTTTTATCCAACCTAGATCTAGCAAAAGGAGTAAGTTTTTCTCTCAAGTACATTCCTTTGCATACTTCTTCTGTAGTCTGCTCATCAACTTCATCCTTAAATTCTCAAGCAAGCTAAGAATGGGCTTGCTCCTAAACTTTCCGACCGATTGGTTAAAAAACTCATACATACTATTTGTGATGTGATCTCTTCGAACTTCTGAACAAAAAGCACACCTTGCTCATATTGATAAAGGTATTTTCATCATATGTTGATAAGCCTCAATATCATGCTCCTTCATTCTTTTCATGGCATCTTGCTATAACAATTGATCGTATTCTTTTTTATAGCATTCCAAAAGGCAAACCTCGGTAATGAACCAAGGAACTTTGATTTGAAATTGCTATACAGATGCCTAGCACAAAATCTATGATTGGCATCTGCAAATATCTCAGAAACTACCTCAACCAAACCAACAATAGATTAGGTAGCATGAGTAAACTATTCATATAATGGAAATCAAACAATTTATAAGTAAATCAAAGAATAGAATGTCAAAGAACTACATACCTTTTGCTTATCAGATATTATAATTAATAGGTTCTCTATTGTGTTGCACCAATGCAAACATGTAGATGCTCCAAAAAAGAACCTCTAATGAACCTCGCATTCAATCTCCACCGCATCATAAGCCATAGAATCTGTATTAAGTAATACACCACCAAAGGGCCCTTTCAAATGACACCCATCCAACCCTAAAAAGGTCTACACCTCTCTAAATAACTCTTCTTCATTGTCTCAAAGAATACAAAAATCATTTTAAACATTAGGGACTCTTTGGATTGCATATGCCTCTCATATTTGACTAGTTTACCAGGATTCTTTTTTCTAAGTAGTTCAACAAACCTAGGCAACTTGCAATAAGATTCATTATGCTTCCCCTCAACCCCTTTCAAAGCTTTTCTTTTTGCTCCATACAGCTACATCATATAAGGTTCAACACCTTATAACTCATATGTAGATCAACCTTTAGTGAGCCTTTAATACCGAGGCTATCTATTTTGAGTTTGCATTCTTATTCTTTATAAGCCTGACACATGTATATTGGCTCTGCAAGATTTTTAACATAAATGTCCATTATCAGATGTAATGGTGACATGAATTCTCCAATTATAGACAGTCACTCTCTCAGGTTCATTCTTATCCTTCGTTCGTTCATAGCCATCCTGGAGAGCATAATCTCTCAATGCATTGCTGAACTCATTCACATCTAAAAATAATTGCTCTTCTTTAAACAGAATTTGCCCCTCCCCCCTTTGCAACCTTAAATGGTTTTTTCTTTATATTTAGTGTGGATAAGTTCCTTCTCCTCACCTTACTGTTGGACTCCTCTTCACTGTTCATTGGATCAACTGACTCAACAGAGTTCTCATCACTCAGTTAATCATTACTACCATCATCTTCAGATCTATCATCATCATCCTCATCAGTTAACTCATTCACATCCATATTATTTGACTCTTCCTCCATCATCCAGTCACCACTCAGAAAAAGAATAGACTTCATCTGACAATTTAGGCACATCATCTTCCCTCTATGTATCTACTAGTGCACTCTTCCTACCATCACCTTTCTTTCATCTACCTTCACTCTCATTTTCAACTTTACCTCCAACTTCCCCTCTAACTCGATCTCCAACTTCCCCTCCAACTTCAACTTTTTCTACATCCCATATAGAAAGAATAAGTATAAAAGGAACAAGATTATGAATATTATCTTTAAAAAACCAGTGTATCTCATCAACTCCTTCATATGTGCTAAACATATGCATTGCATCATTATCATTCTTAACTAAAAATCTCCTGCCACTGCCATATAAGATCGTAAGATTCATATCCTCTTACCAATGAGTTTATACAAAATGGCCACCATTTCCAAGTATGAATACTAATCTTCATCTACATTGTCAATCTAATTCTCTCAATTTCTGAAGGGCACAACCAAATATGATAATCAATTGCACCCTGCATAAATCGATCGCTGCATATTAGTTTATATAAAGTTAATGATTCAAATTCAAATAAAATTGTCCAAGTTAGCAGTTCACTATTTAAAAGATGGTGTTCCAATTAAAATGATTAAACCAAAACAAAATAGTTACAAATAGTGAGAAAAAAATCCTCATGAGACTGATAAATCCCTTGTATGAACAAGTAGAACAATCATTATTTGTTTAATATGTTAAAGTTAAATGTGCAGGCCATTTCTTTTATTTGATAGAAACTCTATATTCATATTGCCATTAATGCTAGTTTAATTCAGTTGACATATAGGGTATCTAATGCTAGTTCAATTTGGAAGGAAATAAAAATATAACAGCATATAGAGCACAAGCAGCAATATTCAATTTGTTCTGAATTCTGAATATTCAAATTACCATTTGTTGGACCATTAAAAACCATGTGATAAATAATTATAGTATCTAGGATACCTAAAGATATTATCTGATTATCTGAATAAAAATGAATGGATGGATAAATTACCATAGAGGGACTCAACAATAGAGGGACCCAATAGTAAAGGATGGATGAAGGAAATGTTCGAGGTGAGAAGAGTAAAAAATTTCAGTTGATGAAATTTAGGATGGGATACAAAAAGTGATGTTTGAAAAAAGCCACCATTGTTGCGAGCTTAGACCACGATAGGAGGAAGGGGACTGCCAATAGATTCCATTTATAAATAATTTAATTGAACTATATTTTTAGAATTTCAAGTCGACATTCTTTTTTCAAGCATGTCTAGAATTAAAACTATAGTTTATTTACAACTAGAGTTGAAATAGAGTTCATTCACAATACCATAGAAGGAAGGGGAACCACCTACGGCCATTTTTTTGGATTCTTAAGTGAAAAATTTTTATTTTCAACATCGTTGCAATACAAAGGAAGAGTATATGGAGGCGAATATCAAAATCCTCTCTTTTTTTTGAAAAAATCATAAATTTTACTTAAAAAAATATAAAAACATGGAGGTAAACTTATCGTAACTCACAAAACTAGCAGCTGGCTCTATTTTTGCTTGGGTTTGCTCAGTCGATAGGAGGTGAATGGGTGATTCCCGCAAGATTAATCGAAGGAGGTGGGGTAATTTTTCAATGAGAATTCCTAATCATACTAGAAAAGGGGATGACAAGATGAGGGTACTTTCAACCTTTCATATTACATAAATGGTTTGACCGACCTATTAAATCTTAAGAATGTTAGTATAGATTTTTAAACTACTGAGTGTAAGTATAATAGATGGAAACCTTATGGAGGATTTTGTAATTTACACTAAAAAATAAACTTGCACAACTACTCTCTGGCCCTAGTTGATATCAAGATAATGAAGAAGGTAATGCCATGCCACTTGTCCAAAGTCTTTGTATCATACTGGAGCTGGTTCACAATGCTTTACAACAAGTTTGGAATTCAATCACCTCACAGTCCATGCATCAACCAGGATTAAATAATGCATGACATGAAAATGTGGATTCATCATCTATATGCATTATTGAATCATTTAGTTTTGATGAATGCATGGATAGTGGTGCCTTTCTTTTTTGGTAAAAGGATAGCTATTGGAAGGCATGAAAATTTAAAATTCTTTCTAAAATGCCATGATGTGAACAAAGAAATGTTCTATATTAAATAGCATGTATATAATTATTATCGCTATCATTAGAATCATCATTGTCCAAGTAGTAGTAGCTAATGTTTTGAATTATTGCATACTACTCAGCTGCCATGACAACCTTAACTTTTAGTATGAAGTTATAATTACACTTATTCAAAATATGTTCTTATTATAAAATACACCCATTTCAAATATATTATGGTATTTTAGATTTTAGTAATTAATTATTTTTATAAAAAATTAATAATTTGCTTTTTAAAAAAATAATATATAACTTCATTTTATTCTTAATAATATTTTTAAATTATTTCCCATTAAAATGTTTAAAAAGATCAATAATTTCAACATATTTCTATAATCGTATATATTTTTCTAAAGTTCTTTAAAAGTAGATGATTCAAGACTCTTTTTATTCATGTTGTATCTAAAAAGTAATGATATTTAATATAGAATACCGCATAATAAATTATTTGTAATAAATCATTAACC